>NW_027656576.1:0-79291 GCF_964235325.1 Thermobia domestica
GGTGCAGTAAGTGAATAAGGAATTCACTATATAGCTAATTCCCAGACATACTCAAACAGAAAGCGGTGAAAATGTAATGCGTCACTAGGAAGTCGAGAGTCTTGAAGATTGCTAGTTCCACGGTTCTTACTGTTCGGAATAACGCATGATGCAATATGTGTTTCCAATAATTTAAAACACACTGTGAAACAGTACATTGCAACGTGCACTGTTTCAAATACAAGGAACTGTTCGTCTCTAAAACTTCCAATTTCCCGACGATATATTAGTTGTTTATTGCTGTCAAGACATATTTTTTGTATACTTTGGGTCCAGAGAGAGCAAGGGGACAGCAACTCCTGGTGGCTACTCCTGCCCCCGGACTGCTCCCCAGACTCCTACAATCTTAAACGATTTTAAATAGGTATTTTATACGTCATTATCACCCAATCTCATTGTCAGGTTGTATTAGAAAATACATGCAGTTACTATACAGCAGATTGCTGCTCAAGTTTTCTTCCGTAGACGTCTGGGTATGAGCGTGTAGTTTTGTTTTCTAATTTAGCGCTTTTCCTGTAAATTTTGGTTATAGTTCTTTCTTATGAATTTTAATTTCCAACTGGAGAATTGCCGACATTATATCTCCAATTCAACTGAAAACAGAGCTTTCATTGTTCCCAGCGAACAACGATAGTAGAGTCGGTCGACTTGTTTTCTCTTCTCATTAGATCAACTTCGATTAGAAGCAAAAAAAGGTAAAATCGTTAATTATATTATATACATAACTCATGTGTATTTATTCAGATTTGAAGTTTTCAGTAGCACATTTTGTTTTATTTACAAGTTCTTTTTCTAAACCAGTGATGACCACCTTCTTTGAACTACGGGGCCGCATTATAGAGGTTTCTATGTGGCGAGGGCCACAACTTCATATGACACTTTAAATTCACTTTCCCACTTATCTTGAAATTTTCGGTTTTCACCACTAATCCTCCTTTTCTTACTCATACTGAAAAAGAACTGACATAACTTCCTCGGACCCCGTGTCGCCAATAGGCGACACGTAAAAAATACATGATGTATACACTGAGTTCCCATGTTGCCAATAGGCGACATGCACTTAGCGTACAAATGACAAAGATATAAGAAAGGATAACTAAAAATTGGCTAACAGGGTATACAACCGAAGGTAACTATAGTATTGCAAGATTTCTACCCAAAAAAATCGCTGGAACCGAGGAGGTTAAAAAGAAAAAAACTCGAAATAATGGAATTCTTTGAGAAAACACCTTCCTATTCTGAAGTATGCTGATGTAATCAGGGCCGGCCTTAAACCGATTGGACCGATTTCTCCCAATCGGGCCTAACAGTTAATAGGGCCCCGCGCTAATGCCGTCTACTCTACTCCCCAGTCTAATTTAATCTCCAGTGCCGTTTTAACAGCAAACTAATGTGATGTGGATCCTATGACTAATTTTTGCTCCTAATACATGTAATTAATAATGCCATTCTGCTCTCGGGATCGCCAATGCCTGTGTGGCACCCGGCCAAGTGGTTTTGCTACTCTCGGTTATCAAGTACAACACAACATATTGAAATACATGTACACTCATGTCCAAAATTATTGTCGCATGTCTATAAACATGTTATTGTAGGAATATAATTTGGTAACGAATTCGTCAGATATTTCTTGAAATGTTAGTATGTGTATAATCGGCCAAAACACGTATGTAGCAAATTTCATGTCAAAAGAGCAGCAAAATAAAAACAATAAAACGAAAATAAAACTTTCTTGTTCATTTAGCACCATTTTGTTTTACTCATTTTAATTTTCGTATTTATAATTTTTTCCTATGAAATTTACCACAAATATACATTTCCCGATTATACACACTTACTATCAGTATTAAAAATACCCTGCAAAAGCGTTATGAAATTATATTCTTACAAGAAGACAGTTATAGATATGCGACAATCATTTTGGGCATGAGTGCACATCCATGGACTCCACTCGGAAGGGTATGGCCTCTCCCTAACAAGTAAATGAATAGTTCGTAACCCCTCTCCCTAACAGGTACATGAATAGTTTATATTAAGTTTCCGGGCATATTCAAATATTTTCTGAATTTAATGCTGAAGTAATCCATTTTTATTACTTTACAACTTCTATTGTAAAAGTATAGGAGTATTCTGCACACTCACAACACCTCTAATACTCCTCCAAATTTCATTACACACACGCTTGCGCGTAAAAATATTGTTTTATTTGAGCTTGTCTAAAAATGTGTATCATTATTCTTGGTGCACACCCTCTTTTATTTTCAATAACTCACTAACTAGGAAAGTTTGCGGCTTATTAGTCTGACTTCATATCGATAATATGCTCAATTGACTCCTTTTTATATACAGTGAAACCTGTCTATGTTGGCCATCATCGGTTCCATCGAAAAGTGGCCAACTTAGACAGGTGACCAACTTACAGAAGATAAGTGTGATTTGTGTATTTTTAGAATAGGATTTCTAATATTACTTGATTGTAAAATTTTAATAAGCAGTTTGCACGAAAGCTACCTATAAATAATGTATATAGTGTAATCCTAACAATATACAGTACTAGAAAATATTACTATAGTATGCAAGAGCGCCAATTTCTCTGTAAATTTGGAGGGGGGGCATTCAGATGCAGAAGGTATATACATGAAGATTTTAAGACAAATTGCACTCAAATTATACCAAATATTGTATACTCATAAATAAAATAGGGGCCACATGAGGTTTGGGGGGCCCGGGCCCCCTCGGTCACCCCAGGATCGGCGCTCTAGATAGTATGTTTAATTATATGCATACCTTTCTCTTCCTGAAAACTAGTCTGGTACATTGGATTATTCGGATTGGAAATACAATAACAAAAACAACCATGAAATAAAAGTGTATGTACGCATTTTATTGAAATTGATATTATAGCACACTGAGTTATTCAGACTGAAAACAAGAAAAGGTAAGTTATAAATTGAGAAATTCATATGCAATTTATATGACTTCTTTTCAGTTGTTACTGAATGGTAGTTCATTCTAGACATATTTGCTTTATTCTTTTTGGCAGATATGCACATTCTAATATTGTAGTTAAATATTTCTTGTTAATAAGCTAGAAGTGTATCGCTCGGAGCAAAAGATGTTTTGGGAAAATCTTGAGGGAATTCATATCTCAAAACCTCCGCTATCTTTTGACATGCAGTCAGGTGCCAATAAATGACAATTGAGTTTTAACCTTGAGAATTTTCCGGAATTACTAAAGCTTCCCACTGATGAAAGCAGCCAATATAGCTAATGGTCTTACCAAAACAGACAGGGTAAACAAATACTACAACCATTTCCTGAATTCCTGTATGTGCTTTTTCTTATTCACATCTTCCTTCACCACCCTTTTATGAGGGTAGTGTTCTGGCCATTGACTTCAAAGAACAAATCGTGCGAATCTATGCTTCTTTGTGTCCAGTCATAAATACAGAACATCTGCCTCTCATATGGGTATTCGAAAGAGTTAAGAAAAATAACAAAACAGTATTTTTCGTGGCCAAGATACGCAGGTAAATTTATCATTATCATCATAGAGTTAACACTGCTTAAGTGTGGCCAACTTCCAAGATAGACAGGTGGCCAACTTACAGAGTAGTGAGGAACGAATGTCTTATGGGAAAATGCAGGTTCAAGACGAACTAGGCCAAGATAAGCAGGTGGCCAACTTAGAGAAGTGGCCAAGTTGACAGGTTTCACTGTATATTAAACAATTTCGCAAACCTTCTTTCTCTGAAGGAGAGAAGGGGAGATCAAGTAGCCTACCTCTTAGGAGAACGGTAGCAAGAGGTAGAAAGGACTACTTGCGGAGGATATATTTGGAGTCGGGAAGGCTACTATTTACAACCTTTTTTGGGTTCGCAAGCAGTAGGGATGACGAGGGCAAGCGGTGACAATTCCAGTGAATGCAGGGTGATACAACGGTGGTTTTGAGGCGGTAGACGGTAGGGAAGACTGCGGCACGAGGCGGCGTCATCGGCCCATATCGATAGTTTTGACTGTAGTTTTCTAGTTGGAATACGGTTAGGAAGACCGCTAATTCCCGGTGGCACCGACCGTGGAAAGGAGCCTTACTTTTTCGATAGCAAAGAGTTGGAAAACCGTCGGCACTGCCGTTACGTAGTGCCTTTGCCGACACACCGTCGGGAAACTGTTGGGGAGCCGTTGGGAAATGGGAAGTCCCGCCGCTAACTGCTGCCTTTTTCCCTAGTCGGTTTCGAGAAGCAGAAAGTGTATCTCCAAGACTCTCAGCCGACTCCCTACCGCAGGGCCGGTGGCCCGACTCTTTGCCATCGACTAATTTATCATGGGGATAGCTTTAATTATACGCCGAAACGACTTTTCAAAGGCCCTATGTGTATAAGAGTATGAAAATGTTTAATTTATTAGCAGAAATTTTGCGTACAAAATCACTCGATAATTTAAAAGAAAGAACAGTGGAAAAATTTCCTCATAAGTTATTCAGTATTTACTATACGGATCCACTGATTGTAAAATGTACCGAAACATTTGGAGAAAAATTTAATTTGCGCATTTGATGTCGAGAACGGGTACAGTATTACTAAACTGATCCACAAACTTATAAAATTTACAGAAGAAATTTCTAATTGTATTTTAATAGAGTAGTGTATAAGTTACGGAAATACGGTGTGCATTTACCTTTGAGATGCGTATTTACATGGAAAAAATAGAAATAAAAGCCGAATCTGAAATGCATTTAATCGTCCCTAAGCTGCCATAAAGATTTGGGAAGTCTGGAATTTCCCCATTTTATGTCGAGAAGAATACACAACCAACATCTGCGGGGCTTCTATCCTGTCCGTACTCCCACTACTTCTCCTATTTCTACTACTACTACAACTACTCCTAATCCTACTCCTGTTCTTACTACTATTCCTGCTAGTACTACTTACTCCTACTTCTACTACTACTCCCACTCTGACTACTACACCTACTCCTACTTCTACTCAAATCCTACTCTTACTACTATAAGAAATAATCGTACTCCTACTGCTACTCCTCTTCCTACTACTTCTGCTACTACTACTACTTCTACTACTTACTCCTCCTCCTACTACTACTACTCCTACTCCTACTCCTACTTTTACTACTACTACTCCCATGTTACAAAAAATGGTTGGCCCAAGGTTGATTTTTGGTGGACATCACAAATTACACTAGTCGACAAAAAAACTTTTTCTCTGGCACACGGAAGAAAATACCTGATTCTAATAGAACTTTTCACGTAGAATTTGAATCTGCAATCAGTTTTTCTTCATCACCCTCAGTTTTCCCCTCACAGAAGGATTGTCGGGAAATTTCCTCTAAAATTTCCCTTTTTTAAAAATACTGATTCATATTGTTTTCATACTAATATTTTTATACCTGTAGCTCGGGTACCCTTAGGTATATGAACACACAAATTATATTGTATGTTAGCTTGGTTTATACTTAGTAAGCCCTCTAAGTTTCATAAGAATCGCATTATTCTTTCTAAAGAAATAAACTTACTTATATAAAAATATGCTATGTGTACTAATTTTGCCATATCCATTAGTGTAGAAAAAATCATATATAACTTCCATGAAAATTACGATATAAGCACGGTTTATACCTCATTGGACTTCCAATAAAACATATTTTCAATGATGTGTACACCATGTCACCATTTTTTGTCTACTTAATAAATAATACAAAAGAAGTGAGTGGTATCTTCTTAATAAATGAACACTTACTTACCTTAACTAAAATATTTTAGTTGTCGACTTTCCTCTGTGTTTGGCTTCTGGAACATCTCTTTTGAGTGTCCAACAGTAATCAGCTAGCATTTTTGAACTCCACTGTCCCTGGTATCTCTTCTCCATGGAGGAAATGTCCTGGTGAAAACGTTCCTTATGCTCATCACTAACAGTACCACGGTTTTCAGGAAACAAATGCAGGTGAGAGTCTATAAAGTGAACTTTAAGGGACATTATGCAACCCATTTCTTTGAATGATTGCAGGAAATCACTCATAATTTTACGGTAATTTGGGGCTTTCTTGTTTCCTAAAAAATTCTCTGTTACACATTTAAATGAACACCAAGCTGCTTTCTCAACCAGAGTTAAGAGATCCTCAAATGCTTGGTCACGAATCAAACATCTTATTTGGGGGCCTACAAAAATCCCTTCCTTGATTTTAGCGTCACTAACCCGAGGAAGTTTTTTCTGAAGGTAACAAAATCCTGCATTACTTTTGTCCATTGCCTTAACAAATTTTTTGAAGAGCCCCAAATTTATGTGAAGAGGTGATAGAATTATCTTGTCAGGGCTCACCAGTGAGGAATAAGCAACATTCTTCTGTCCAGGAGTTAATAGACGCTTTGGCCATTCATTCCTTCTTGATGCAATGTTCCGCTTTGTTCCTGCTGTCCCATTCGCAGAGGAAACAACAATATTTCGTATAACCAAACTGCAAACTCATTAACAAAGAAAAAACTTTTTAAATCAAAGCAAACAGTCCACTTGTATTTCTCATACTTAATTCTTTCTAACACTATTTTGATGTTTTCATAGGTTTCCTTCATATTAGTTGCATAAGCCAAGGGCAATGAGGGAATGTTGTTGCCATTGTGCAAAAGGACAGCTTTCAAACTAGTTTTGGAAGAGTCAATAAATAATCTCCACTCTGTACTTATATGTGCATGTCCAAGTGTATCCATCACAGCACAGACATTATTACAATACACTAAATCATTTTCTTGAGAATAGTAGTTTTGAAACTCTGTATGACGCTTTCGAAAAGTACACACTTTAGTGTTACGATGGAGCAGATTCCAGCCTTTAAGTCTAGAAGCAATAAGCTCAGCCTGTATCTTGGAGAGTTTTAAATCCGTACGAGGTCACTTAGTTCACTCTGAGTTATCAGATAGGGATCCAATGTAGATGTGCTTAATACATAAGTGGGATCATCTTCTTCATTTGGAACTTCAGTGGTTGCCCCAAGTACGTAATCCTCATTTACCGTAAGATGAGCAGGAGGTACTGGTACAGGTAATTCTGCACTGTGTTGAACTGGCCTAATTTTGCTGATGGCAAAATAGGGTACTGTACTGTGTGCTTAGATTTACTGGTTATTCCTTACAGGCCCGTGCTGGCCCACCGGGACATGTCCCGGTGTGCCCTCCGAAACATCACATTATAGATCTAAATAAAGTTTCAAATTCTGTTATAGTAAATTCTTAAGGTTGTTATTGGGATAAGTACAGTGTACTCTTTACATAAGGCGCCCTTGTGAAACCACACCAAAGATAAACTGTTTTATTTATTCTTCTGTAGGGCACAGTTCTGTACAATGAACACATACTGTTAGTGTTGGTAAAGAACCCGTCAATTTCCCTCTACAAGACAGCATACTGAGAATGATCAGAGACAGTCCTATTTCAGTAGCCATATGTAGGATGTAAATATCCACATGCAACTCTAGTGAATGATAAGCAGCAGAGATTTAGTATGAGCATGCGGTGCTGTATGTTGGATAATTTCGTGGTAGGATCTTATTTATTATGGCCCGCCTATGTGGAAGTACGTATATTTTATTTTTACGTTATGTTCTCCCAAAATTGTTAGAACATGTGCCCTTGAACATAAGACAGCAAATGTGATTCCCAGTATGACAGTGCATCTGCACATTTTGAGAGCAATATGCAGACCTAGTGATGGGCAGTGGGGATATTCTCGGTGGGAAGGAATTTAAAAATGGGAATATTCCCGGGTTTTTTCCCTGGCATATAAATTCCCGGGAAGGAATTTATTTCCATTTCTTTACTTTACTTTCCAAGTTATAAGAACGATATGACAAATTACTTTATTTTCATTTATTAATATTTACTTTTACGTTTTAAATAATTTGGAGGTTTAAAAATGTAATTAGTTGACTATCTTATATAACTAATATATGTGTTTTTTTTAATTTTCATTTCCATTAGCACTAGTAGCAAAATAGTAATTTACAATTAAAGAGGAACGAGTTTGTAAAACAATCTAGAAATTCTGTAGAGATAGTGGTGAAGTACTATCAATACACCCCGAACCACCGTTAGTAGTAGACATTGTCTGTCTGCTATCTCTGACTTGCAGTTTCTGAATAGGTACTCAGGCTTCTCTTACATGTGTATTAACGCACGAAATTCCGAGAAATGGGTAGGAAGAAAGGTCGTGTGTGGCAATATTATGTGCAAAATTCTAAAGATAAGTCAGTATCTTGCAAATGTTGTGGACATAAATATGTATGCGCAAAATGCTGATAAAATGGTGAGACTTGTCTCAAAATGTTTAAGATGCCCATCGAAAATGAGGAAAGCTATTTCGTGTGGAGATTCTGGAGAAATAACTACTGGTACTATTAAAGGAGCAGGAACGAGTAGTACTTGCCTGAGTACGGAAATTATAGGAATAGAGGAAAGTGATATTTTCTCTGAAAGTCCTGTAACAGGTGAACGTCATTCACTTTCTATTAGACCTTCAACTTCCTTATCATTGCCAGTAGAGAAGAGAGAAATGGCTTCCAAAATACGTTCTCTAGAATCCTTTATCGACGCTATGGATTCAAACGAAAACGTAAGTATCTTCTCTCAGGCAACGTTATCTTTTGTAGGCCAATATGATATCCTCACTCTCGGTCAGGATTCCTGAGTTCTGACATGATTGTGTGTTATGAGTTGAAAATATTCAAGACAGGGGAATAGACAAATTATCCACGCAATGATTTAGATAACGGGTTAAGTTCAGAGTCGCCCCTCCAGCTACGGCATAATTCACTTACCTTGTAGATGAGTTTTCAGCACCAGAATGGCGTCCTTTTTGTTGATTTCCATAGCAGTGAAGCTAATTCTTAAGGCTGTATCTATGTTCACAGATGACTCTGTCTCTATAAATAAGTTTTGCTAAACATTATTCGTTCTATCTGAATTAACGCTTGTACCTGTAAATATAAATAAAAAGTGACCCCGTGTTCCTACTCTGCACCCATTTCCGGGTTTAGCTGTGATCGTCATACAGCAGGAAGTGAGAATAACTTTTCTACAATCGATTAAGCATCCCAATAACATATTTCATTCCTATCCTCAACTTTCTAATGAACACAAAATGGTAGAAATTTACATTTTCCTACCTCAACATTCGTGTACATAGAACGAAAAGGAATATTATAAAAGTAAACTATTTTCTGCAATCAATTAACCGTTTCATGAATATTCGAATCAATAAAACGTGAGTTAATTATCTCAGTTTTCGGGAATTCATAAATAAGTCATATTCCATCGTAGTTTGTAGTAAACAGTTTCTCAGAAGTATTTTGACAAGGAATACTTCATAAATTATTTGCTGATTTTTTTTTCAGGTTAAATTTAGCTGTTTTGTTCATTCGTGGTACGAAAAACGTTATTGTAAAAAAAATTGTATGAAAAGTATATTCACGATATATTCCGCTCGTTCTCTTACAAAATGACTTAACCAAATTTCTTCCTTTGTAGGAAAATCTGAACAACATGTTGGCTATAGTGATATATATTAGTGGAGCACCGCTCTCCATAGTTGAACATCCATTATGGATCGATTTCTTCAAGAAAATGAGACCATCGTATAAACTACCAACAAGAAGAGCATTGGCTAACACTTACCTTGATGATGAATATGAAGACATGCAGTCACAATTACATCTGCAACTTCAAGAAGCTAACTAACTAACTAACTAACTAACTCTATGGCCTATGGAACCCGGAGGTTCAGTGCCGCGTTCACAAAAGCTCTCCACTGACTTCTATCCTTAGCTAATTACATCCAGTTTCTACTTTGTATTCCTATCTCTGCGAGATCCACCTTAATATTATCTTCCCATCTGCGCCAAGGTCTTCCTAATGGTCGTTTTCTTATGGGTCTACCAGTCAAGACTTTGAAAGCGTTTCTACTTTCTTCCATTCTAGCTACATGACCTGCCCACCTAAGCCTCCTAGACTTGACGACCCTAACAATGTTGGGTAAACCGTATAAACTATGTAGTTCCTCGTTATGAAGCTTCCGCCATTCCCCATTCTCGTTCCTCTTGGGTCCGAATATTCTTCTCAGGATCCTGTTCTCAAACACTTTCAGTCTATGTTCTTCCCTCATAGTAAGCGACCATGTTTCGCAACCATACAGAACAACAGGCATGATTATCGTTTTATATATTTTAAGCTTCAAATTCCTCGACAGAATTCGCGACGACAAGAGATTTTGAACCGAGTAGTAACACGAATTCCCTGCTTTTAGTCGACATTTAATTTTTTCGTGAATATGATTTTCGTCTGTTAATATTGATCCTAAATATTTGAAAGTATCCACTTTATCAAAAGCATTATTTAATATTTTAACGCCTCCACAATTTGCCGTATTACGGTCCCGACGCACTTCCATGTATTTAGTTTTCTCTGCATTTACTTCTAAACCCATGTCCCTGCAAGCGTTTAATAAGATCTCTGCATTTATTTCTACTGTTTTCCTATCATCCCCTATCAAATTTACATCATCAGCATGTGCCATAACCTGGTGAATGCCGTTCAACTCTAGGCCCTGGTTGTTATCTTTGATTTTCCTTATGGCGTATTCCAGCACGAAGTTAAATAATAATGGCGACAACGCATCTCCTTGTTTCAGGCCATTTTCGACGTGGATGCTCGTGGACAAAAATTTTCCTACCCGGACTTTACTTTGGGATTCACTTAAACATATCTTAATTAATCTAATTAGCTTTGTCGCTATTCCTAGTTCTGTAAGAACGTTGAATAATGTTTCTCTCCCAACCGAGTCGTACGCCTTTCTAAAATCAATAAATAGTTGATGTACCGGGGTATTGTATTCCCACTTTTTTCCGAGTATTTGGCGAATGGTAAATTTTTGGTAGATAGTTGATCGATTTCGTCTAAATCCGCACTGATAATCTCCAATAATTTCATCTGCGTATGGGGTCAATCTTGCTAACAGAATATTTGAAAGGATTTTATAGGATGTTGACAGAAGAGAAATGCCTCGATAATTATTACAGTCAGTTTTGTCGCCTTTCTTGTGAATTGGAACAATGATTGACTCTTTCCACTCTTGTGGCAATTCTTCCTTGTTCCAGATAAGGAGAATGAGTTTGTGTATCTTGTTCCACAATTTTTCGCCTCCAGCTAAAATTAACTCAGCCGGAATTTCATCTACTCCCGGAGATTTGTGTTTCTTTAATTTCTTTATAGCGGCTTCCACTTCTATTCGATTGGGTTCTGGAATATACGGTTCTGCGGTGTGTATCTCCTTTTCTCCACGCACATTAGTTTTTGGCTGCGTGTTCAGCAAATCGTCAAAGAAATCTTTCCATCTATTTAAGAGGCTATCCGTATCAGTGAGAACTGTTCCGTCAGATTTCTTTAATATATAAGCACGAGGTTGATAGCCTTTCTTAAATTCGCTGATCCCCTTATACATGTCCCGAATATTTTTATTTTTACTATTATCTTCAAGTTCCTTAATTTTAGCTTTCAAAACATCCGGTTTCTTTGTTCTAAAAGTTTTGGAAGTTTCCCGCCTGATATCTGCGAAATTTTGTGTAGTTATTTCATTCGGATTTTGTAGCCACCGTAATTTTGCCTGTTTTCTCTTCTCTGCTAGTTTAATGCATTCTTGGTCGAACCATGGTTTGTTCCTACGTATTTCCGCGTGTCCCAATTTTTCTATTGCTGAACATTTAATGCTATCTCTAATTTCAATCCAAGTATCCTCAACACTAGTGCACTCCGAGTTTTCTAAAACCGAGAATCTATTCGAAACCTCAATCTGGTATTCCTCTCTTACCTGGCTCTCTTCTAATTTCTTTAAATTAAATCTCTCCGTTTTCGGACATTGAATATTACCTTTATTCAACGATAATCTCTCCCGTATTATCGCTACTACCAGGTAGTGATCAGTGTCACAATCAGCCCCTCTAAACGACCGGACGTCAATTATGCTAGATTGTCTTCTTCTATCTACTAAAACGTGATCAATTTGATTATGTGTTTTTCCGTCTGGTGATGTCCAAGTGTATTTATGAACGTCGCGATGTGGGAATTTTGTACTCTTCACGATTAGGTTTTTGGATGTTGCAAAGTTCACGAGTCTAACACCGTTGTCATTACTTTCCTTATGCAAACTTTCGTTCCCTATAATCGGTTTGAAAATATCCTCTCGTCCTACCTTCGCATTGAAATCCCCTAATAGAATCTTCATATGGTATCGCGGGAGTTGGTCAAATATCCGTTCCACTTCTTCGTAAAATCTTTTATATTGTCACCCTTATCTTCAGTTGGAGCATGTACATTTAAAACAATAATATCACACCACCGTCCCTTAAGAGTAATAAAAGAAAGTCTGTCAGTAACAAATTCAACCCGTTTAATTGCTGGTAATATTCGTTTGTGAACGAAAAACCCTGTTCCTAACTGGTGATTTCCATGTCCTTCCCCGTAAAAGAACGTAAAATTTCCGGAATTCTCAGATCCATTTCCTTCCCACCTAACTTCCTGAACTCCTACTAAGTCCATCCTGTATTTGTTCAACTTCAAGAAGCAAGAAACTTAAATCTGCAGTTGGATGGATGGAGCAATGTGCGAAGGTATTGTTAATTTTATTGAAGAACAAGCAACAAAAGTATTACCTAAGGAAATGAGAGCAATGTTACTCGATGATACATCATTTTGGAGTAAGATCGAAAGTTTAATTACAATTTTGAAACCTATTGTGACATGGATCTTTAAATTATAATCGAATGATTCATGTATACATTCTGTCTACACTGGATTCTACGAGATTAAAAGCAAGATCTCCGAGGCACTTTCGTCATCGTTGTCGACCAGTGAGCAGTCTGAAGTACTTAACAAAATGAAAGTCAGAAAGGAACATGCTTTGAAGCCAATACATCTCGCAGCTTCACTCCTGGATCCGTCATCACAAGGACACAATTTATCTCCAGGAGAAACGATCGAAGGCATGGAATTTATCCTCATTATATGTAAATAAAGTGACAGTAAACTCTACTTTGAAAAGCTCACACAACGTCTATGTAGAGCATAAATCCTAAACAGCACAAAAAAAATTGTTAATATCAGTCATATAAGCCATCATCGATAATCAAACTCATGAACTTCGGAAACTAAATCTAGCCTGTGCATGCCTATAACGTAATAAAGAGAATACATGTGGTTAGAAACCTTTCCAAATTATATCTTTAGCAATTTTTGGTGATCAAATACTGAAATTAGTTCTGGAGATCACGACTGGTTCTGCCAAATTAACGGATCAATCATGAAATTTTATTGTTCGTTCATGTACACATGCCCTATAAAAGCCTATACTCATGAGTTCATTATTATTTATTCACGAACGGAAAACGAAAGGTAGTAACTAGGTTCAGCTCATCACTTCCCTCTTTTACCTTCTCTAGGAATAAATGTATTCTTTTAAAGTAAACCATTACACATATATGTTCTTGTTTTGTAATAAGAAATAACTCCTCAATGTTATCTCGTTACATAAGTATGATTAATCGTTATTACAATGAACCAATCAGATTTAAGCAAAAAGTAAATGTGACGTCACAGACGAAAACAAGAGGTACTAACTAGGTCCAAAATAACCTCATATCATCCCTTTTCTGAGTCTCAAAGAATGAATATATCTTTCCAAAGTAAACCATTACACACTATTTGACAATGAAACACCGTACTTGTTCGAACAAACAATGTCAACGATACTGTGACAACAAATACGTAAGCATATGTAACACGATATAGTTGACGTTTCCTTTTCAATATATGATTATAAGTCCATGCAGAAAGAAGCTTTTTAAAATCTTTCCAACAGTTTTATTTAATCCACAAACGAATACAATATAAAATATTGTTGTTAACGAGATCCGGGATCGCCCCTCCCCCTCTTTCATGCGTCTCAAAAAATGTATGCTTTCCTGGACACACTTTTTGACAATTGAATATCGTGGTTCGAGTCCCATTAGTCCCGTGAATAAAACTAAACCTTAGCCTAAAATCTAGTATTCCTCCCAAAGTTTTCGAGCTGAGTTTAAGGTCCCGTTCAGCAGCAAAAAATAAAACCTATTAATTAACGTGAAATCCGAACCGCATGAGCTCCTTCCGGAAATCGAACCCTGGTCTCCCACGTTAAAGGCGCATACGCTAACCGATTAGCCACGGAGGAACTCCAAAGTTTTCGAGTTTCATATTAATATTAATACTAATTTATACTATTATTGGTGTTTACTAATTCATAATGTAATAGATCATCAAGATAGAAATCTAAGACCTTGTTTTAGTAATTTTATACCCATAAAAGGGAACGAAACAAGCCATCATAACCTAAAAGCTAAAAAGCTCAGTTCAATGGCGTCATACGAACACATTAGCTCGAACCAAATATCTATAATTCATTCGCGCCAGTAGAAAGCGCGGATCCTCAGTGGTAGAGTGTTCACCTTCGCTGTATGGGGTCCCTGGTTTAAACCCCGCAAAAGTAGTTTTATGCTTCGGCAACATTATGCTCGAAATACTCCAATTTTCTCACACAAATTCATTCATTTCTCATTGTCACACTCTCCTTTAGCCTAACCTGCATATTCGTGGGACGTAAAACTAAAGATTTTATTTGCACTAGTGTTAGTCCATCTCATCAAAGGGATAACAATCTCCAAATTTTATGCCATAAAAGGAACGAAAAATATAAAGCATTCGTAAACCTGTACTAATTCATAACGTAATCAGTCATCAAGAATATGTTTTTAATAATTTTAAAGAATCATCATAACCTCTAATCCAAAACTCCCAATTTAATGACGTCATAGCCGGGCCAAGGTACCTCTGACTCATTTGCACCAGCGGGCATGACCCCGGAATAAGCATAAGCAAAATTTTAATAGGTGACGCAATCCAGGGCCAAAGCATCCCTGATTCATTCACTATGGTCCATGATGGCCCCAAATTGGATAATCAAAAGTTCGATCAGATGGGGCAAGTACTACTAACACTGACGCAGCCAGTGGTGTAGGTGTAGCAAGCCTGCTTGCCAAGTGGCATTTATTTTCTAGTGAAGTTGAACTTTATATATAACTTTTAGATATCAATGCGCAGGCCAATATAGGAGAGGGACAAGAATGTGGGAAGGTAGTGCGGCACTGGATTTGCACAACACATCAGGGTATTCTCCAGGTAGCACTGAGGAAACCCAGAGAAAGCCCTGCTGAAGGAGTGTTCGTGCTCACGCTCGATCTAGCCGAATGCCACTTGGCAAGCAGGCTTGCTACCCCTACACCACTGCCTGCGTCAGTATTGTCTGGTCCTGCACAAGGTACAATGCCGCCATTCTCCTGTTGTGACCAAGGGAGTTACCATCCTCGCCAGTTTGTAAAAAGAACCGCCAGTCATATTTCACACATGACTGGTGAAGGACTTCAAGGACCAGAAGAAAATCAAAGAGGTATATTTGAGCGGACAGTTTTTATTCAAAAATTTGAAGGAAAAAACTTATATACACATACACACAATGTAATTTATACATGGTGTCAAATCATCGTACAACTAGTATTTATAACATGTTAAACAAATCTTTGAAAGCTATAGTTATGCTTTTAAGGCCATTACGCTTATTCGTGCAACCAATGAAAACATTTGTTTCTTTCATTGACAACTATTTACATTTTCGTTTTAGTGATGACCATATACATATGCTTATTACTCAGATGTCCTAAAACTATAATGCTCTACGATAATTGTATAGGAAATAACTTTACTACAAATAACATTGTGATATTTTGTATGTCATTTTACAATATTTGAAAAGATTATACGGATGGCGTAATATGGATGGTCTCATTTTTATTTCTTAAATTCTCAAATGCGAGAAAGGTTTCCTGATAAGCATTGAAGCTACAAGAAAACAATTCCTGCAAATAAAGAATAAAAAGAGACTTATTTGAAAAATAATTTTATATTACATTCATAGAAACTACTTGTATGAATACATGAAACGTTCCACAATTATGCAAGAAGGCACAGAATTCTGCTATGTCATACCAAGAAAATATTAAATACTTTTAATTTGTTATTAAATATACACGGTTTAGACAAGAATGATACTTACAAAATTGAAAAAAAAGTGCATTGAAGGCATTAATACTAGGCCAAAAATTCCCGAAATTCGGCTTTAGAAAAGTACGTACTTAGATGAAACAAGCAGTCTGGGTTTCAAGATTCTGATTTTTGTTTTAAGCCGCGTGGTGCTCTTGAGATCACCGTCACAGCTAAATGGGAGGAGGGAGCGGAGAAGTCATGTTTTCGCGGGATCTTATAGCGCGGGCCATCTAGCCAATGGCATCATTGCAGGCACCTTCCGCCTTCTGCTACGCAAGGCCATTGACATGAAAGAAGATACCTGACAATGCATCTCGGGTCGCCCGACTCATCCGTGTATCCCATCGGTGATATATCCAACATACGGAAAGTAGAAGCAGATGCGATCGAAATACAAAATAGAAAATTTCCGCGTTTTGCTCAGATAAGCGACAGAGCTTTTTACAGTGTCGGGCAGCCACCTGTTTCATGCGGGTTGTCTTGAGTAGCAGAAGACGGAAGGCATCAACAATGGTGTAATTGGCCAGGTGACGCGCCCCAGTATTTCCTGTTTAGTAAAATAGTTTGCTTCTATCCGACTGCGGCGGTTTAAGCTAAAGAACAACAGGCCCACATCTAGTGATGGGCAGTGAGAATATTCCCGGTGGGAAGGAATTTAAAAAATGGGAATATTCCCGGGTTTTTTCCCTGGCCTATAAATACCCGGGAAGGAATTTATTTTCCATTTCTTTACTTTATCTTCCAAATTATAAGAACCATATGACTAATTACTTTATTTTAATATATTATATTTTACTTCCAGGTTTTAAAGAATTTGGAGGTTAAAAACTTTAAAATTATTTGACGGTATCTTTATATACCTAATAACATGATTTTTTAAAGATCCATTACCTTTTGCTCTAAAAGGTACGGTAATTGTTTAGAATTTGGGGGCCAAAACTAGCAAAAAGTAGGATGATTTACGGAAGAAATGAGTTGATAGTGATGTTCAAGTAGTCAAGAAAGTATCGAACATATTTTTTTAAGGCAGTAGGGGATTTATACAAAACGGAAATGTAAGTGGAAAAATTTATATGAGAAAAGAAAGTGAATTGTTGGTAACGAAGATAGAACACAACGTGTCGTGCAGGGCTCTAATCCGCCTTCATTCGCTAACGCTCGCTCTGCGGCGCTGTTTGAATTTAATGTTAGTAACGTAATTTAACGTATCAAACCATAAAACAACCGCATCGGAATAGAATATCGCGAAGAAGTAGGTGCAAAAGCTGGCCCCCAATGCTATAGAACAACCAAAATTAGCAAAGTACTAATTTACAAATGATGAAAAGGAACAATTTTGTAAAGTAATTTAGAATTATGTAGAAATAGAAATGAAGTATTATTAATAAACCCTGAATCACCATTAGTAATAGACGTCGGTCTGTCTCCTCTCCCTGACTCGAATTTCTGAAGAAGTACTCGGACTTCTTTTACATGTGAATTAACGTATGGAACTTCGGGAAATAGGTAGAATGAAAGGTCGTATATGCCAATGTTACGTGCTAAAATATAAAGATAAGTAAGTAGACCTATCTTGCAAATTTTGTGAACATAAATATGTATGCGCAAATGTTGATAAATTGGTGAGACAAGTATCTTCTAGCATTTACCCAATCTAATTTGTTTATCACATTTATAAATTTAATGTGTTTATAATATTAGTAATAGAGTCAAGTTGAGCAAATCCACTTACATATAAGTTTAAACTGTTACTATATAATTTTTTCACAGATATTCAATTGATAGAACATATTGTAAATAAATACACATTTATCCGTACTCTCTAAATATAATAAAAGTGTTAGTAAAGTAACATAGTACCGTTCAGAATATATAGATTTTAAAGAATTCCCTGTGGACAACAGTAATAATATGCTGTGATATAAAAGTTAATTCAACCTTGAGATCATAATATAGTAATAGAATGCAATTTTCTTTCTGATTGAACATAAAATCCCTGATAAATTCCCATTTTGGGAATCTTCCCAGGGAATATTCCCGAAAAATATATTCCCGGAAATTTATCCATCACTACACACAACACGCGGATTCAAGTTGGACCAAAACTTTGAGCAGTGTTTACGAACTGAAAACTTTGAAGTGCGTCGTTTTAATATCATTTCTTATGTCTATTTATTCAATTGGTCGCGTGGGGAATTGCTGTACTTTACAAAAGCTGGTTTTCCATACCTTAACAAAAAAAAACAAAAAAAACTAGAGCTTGGTTAAACACACTAACAAGTCGTGTTGACTCGTGACCGTGGGAGAAAAAAACATTATTTCTAAACATCCGATTTTTTCTGCAAAATTAAGATTTTCCGACATTCGAAATTTCCGATTTTATTTTCCGGAATCCAGAAAGTAAAATTTCCGGATTTTCCCATACCTAATTAATACTGTGGTACAGACTTGGATCAAAATATGTCTCCTGTCTGCTCGATACGAAAGTGTATCCCAATATTCGCTCAAAAATTAATTGTGACATTTTACTTGAACTGAAAATCAGCCTTATCGCTGATAACACTATGATGGCTTTGTTAATCAAAAAAATCGTTGCATTTGGTGTTCAGAAAATCGAACAAACGCCCGTGGAATGCCAACAAGCGTAGTAC
Organism: Thermobia domestica; assembly: GCF_964235325.1. Lineage (NCBI taxonomy): Eukaryota > Metazoa > Arthropoda > Insecta > Zygentoma > Lepismatidae > Thermobia > Thermobia domestica. The sequence goes on from NW_027656576.1 coordinate 18,877, forward strand.
TTCAAGGAAAATGAACGCTATATGAACGAAAGTCAACCAGATTCATTTAAAAGGGTCATGGAAAATTTCAACATTATGCGTATGTGGAGGCTATTTACCCGATGTGTTGTTCCATGCATAACCGTACACTGTATAGTTTATGAATAAATAAATAAATAAATACAATCAAGTTTTAAGTATAAATATGTATTTTATGTCAAAATTAATTCTTGCGTGAAGTTTGGGACACTCATTATTAGCGTCGTTTCTAAAATAATGCAGTGGTCTTCTCTGCTCACAATTTTTTCTCTCATAGAATACCGTTAAAACCAGATTCTGAAACACAGACAGCAGATGTATAGCTCCAGAACCAAACGTGTTTCATCGAAGTGAAAAGCCTTAGTCCTGATTTCACAACGAAAACAAAAGCTTTTTTTACCTCAGAAAAAAAGGCATTTAGCAACGTCATTAATTTTGGTGGTAAGCCTAAATTTCAGATCCACGTAAGAAAATTACTTGGACAGAGTTTTTCGGTTGCTTCAAACATTCTCTGGCTGACATAAAGAAAGTGCTGGTTTCCCACCTGAGCTTCCCTTATGAGAGTAGTAGAAAATAGTTTTGGAAAACAACTAATGACGTTGCGACACTAATGTTTATATTACTGATTTTCTCATAAATTTCTATACAGTTCTAAAAACAACAGTATATTTCCAGGGTTTGCAACTTAGTACATACTGCTATTTTTCAACTTTTCAAATGTTAACTGAATTCACTTTGGAGATCATACATCAACGATACTTTGCAGCCACTTTATATCTCAGAAAATTAGATTTTTAAATTTTTTTTAACTTGGATGTGTATCTTTGCTCTAACTTTCTCTCCTGAAATACAGTAAAACCCATCTAAGGAACATGCGCGACATCGCATTCCCATCCAAGCGCACCAAGAATGGTACAGCTACTCAAGTCAAGTTATACACGAAGCAGAGTTTATCACGAAATCGTTGATTTCGAGGGTCCATAAAAACTAATCGATGTTAAAGATGGGAAAATGAGCTTATGAAGTTTGAGTGATGTGGTAGTTATGCACAAATGTGAAAAATTGCATGTCCGTAGCATAAACCATGTCTGTTGTGGATTTCTGAAATCAGCTTTTTTCGCCCACTCACGTACTCAATGACTAACTGACTCTCATTGTTTAGGGTCCTCCCAGTTAGCTAGAGAGTTGAAATTCTGCACAAAGGTTCTTTATAACGTCCCGAGTATTGAAATAATTATTAATTATGAGGTAGGTCGTATCACAATATTTTGTAAACTTTTTCCAAATATTTTTGCACTAACATGTGTAAAATGTTTTCGTGAACTTCAATGAACTAACCGTACTATGAAGTGTATGGGATTACATATATGTGAAGGACGTTACGTCAAAACACGGTCAGATCTGATCAAAAATATCAGAGATACCAAAACTTCAGTGAAGTTCGTCAGGCCCAGAATAGTGGTAAGACGGAGGATGGATGAGCAAAGCTCCTTAGCGACAACATGTGTTAGAAACTTTGGAAGTTGGCGCGAGGTTTCATACCATCATCAACCCTAAAACTCGAATATCATCAATCTTGCGACCTCTCGGCAACTTCCTAACTTTCTCTAACAGGTCACTAAGAAACTTTCGCTCGTCCATCCTCCATCTTACTGCTCTTTAAGGCTGACGAACATGTATGAAGTTTCTGATCGTATCTGATTAGAACTGTCATATTCTCTCTTCGAAGGAATGTTTTTCGACACTAATATTACTCAGTTTCGATCATTTTTAAACGTTTATCCCCCTCTCCCCCATTGTACCCTCCCCCTTCCCAACTATTAGGGCTGAACTTGGATTGAAACAGCATCAGAAGTGTCACTGTTTGTCTCATCGGGCCCGAAAACTTTGGATTCAAAATTAATATCGGTCATTTTTGTTCATTTTAAAATTTCACTCCCTCTCGCTCTCCCCTACGTTGCTTCGTCAAAGTGAATAGCCTAAAGTAATCCCTGCCCCTTAGGTATATCGAAAATTTGATTTAGATCGGTCGGGTGGTTCAAGACTGATGAAGTCACAGAGCCAGACATTTTTATTTTTATTTTTTTTTTACATATATCTGCCTGTCTCCCTCCCCTACGTTGGCTCTCCAAAGTGAAACGATAAAAAAACACCCAAGGCCCGAACCTCATATTAGATCGAGATTGGTTGGGTGGTTCAAAAGTTATTAGGTTTTATTAGTTTCTATTTATACGTCCCCCTCCCCTCCCCCTAGGATGTACCGTTAAAGTGAAATTACAAAAATGTTTCCACATCCAAACCTCATATATCTTGAAAATTTGATTGCGATTGGTCGGATATTCAAGATATAGTTCAAGAGTTATTAAGTTACAAAAATAGTGGCTTTAAGTCTTATATAAATTGATATATATATATATATATATATATATATATATATATATATATATATATATATATATATATATATATATATCCTCCTTCTCCGCCCCCACGTTACTTCGTCAAATTTAAATAACACGATCCCATGCCTAAGCCTCATCTATGTTGAAAATTTGATCAAGATCGGTCGAGTGGTTCAAGAATTATTAAATTTGATTTATTTTTACCCCCGCCCCTATGTTCTACCATCAAAGTGAATAGCCTAAAACCAGCCCAGTCGTAAAACTCATTCATGTTTCAAATTTGATTAAGATCAGTGGGGCGGTTCGGGAGGTTTAGTGTCACAAACATAGTGTTTCTTAATTATATATATATATATATATATATATATATATATATATATATATATATATATATATATATATATATATATATATATATATATATATATATATATTTATATTTATATATATATATTAGTAGTGCCAAATCTAGATTTTTTCCTATGGGGGCAACGTAAAATTTTACGGCACATTCCACCAGCCCCACCTTCCAACAGAACGGCGAATGCATCGTTTTTACTACTAGCAATCTTCTACATTGAGACTTTTCCCAAATAGGCAGTACTGGCTTCGATAGAAGGAAAAAAAAGTTTGAAGGGCCGGATCGGGACAGTGAAGAGAAGAGTGGCAGTGTTGGGCAATTTTCAATTGAGTTGACAATTAACAATTAATCTGTAAATTGAATTGTTAATTGCAATTGACAACGGAAGTAAGTAATGGTTAATTGTTAATTGCAGTTGGCCATTAATAAAGGAGAATCAATTGCAATTAATCAATCGATTGAAAGTAATTGCAGTGAAAAGTAATTGCAATTGAATTCAGTTATTCAATTGCAATTGAAATTAATTAGCAATTAATTCAATCGCAATTTTTGATTTCCACAGCAATTACTTTCAAATGATTGATCAATTGCAATTGATTTTCACTGATTAATTTTCAACACTGTAGTTCAGAGAGGGTGTAGGGCAATGAAAACTTTAGCCCCGACCAATTGACCTACTACCCATCCTGACCCACGACCCACCGTGACCCACTCTGACCCAGCATCCATCATGAACCACTGTGACCCATAGACCCACCGAAACCCATTATCATCAACTGACCCATGAATCATGCCCTCTTCTCTACTGACTAAAGAGTTTAAACTTGTAATAAAACAAGGCTATGAAATTATCACTCATTGGAGTTTGAATTTCTACGATCAATCACTCAAGCACCGCTCTATTACAATAACAGTGGATCTGGCCTTTCTAATATAAATAAAATAGTTTGCTTGAGTGTCTGTCTGTCTATATGTGTGCGGCCCCTGGACCAGACGAGTTGACGAAAGTTTTCAAAATTTGGTCGCGGGTAGCTTGGTCTAGGCCACAGATCAAGACGAAGAGTATTTTTCAACCGGGACCGGCCTGAGAACCAGACAATTTGGCCAAGAGTTAGCAAATTTTGGACACGGATACCTTGGTTCAGGTCCCAGACCAAGGCGAAGCGTTTTTGACTAAATTCGAACCAGAGGGGTCTCAGGAGGGCGTTAACCGAGACATGTAAAAGTAGTAGAAAATGACCGATATTAGTGTCGATTTCATAGTTTTCGCGGTCGCTGAGATCAATGGTGAAACTCCGATCGCATTAACTTTCAAATTCACCCTATTCGGCTGCGGGCCGGAGGCAACTGAGGGGGAGGGATACTGAAAAATAAAAGTAATCCAAAATGCCAGATATTAATGTCAAATCCATAGTTTTCGCGGTCGCTGAGATCATGGTGATACTTTCATTAGCGATGATTTTCTAATTCAGCCACCATTGTATGCGGGCCGGGAGTCACCGGGGTGGAGAATTGCAAGACATGTAAAAATAATGGCAAATGACCGATATTAGTCTCAAATCAATAGTTTTCATTGTCGCTGAGATGAATGTTGATACTCAAACAGGAGTTTACTTCCAAATACTGCCCCCATCGGCTGCTGGCAAGAGGCGTGTTTTTTTTTTTCAATATTGGAACCAGAGGATCATTTATCGGAATATGTAAAAGTAGTAGTAAATGGCAGATTTTAATGTCACATTCATAGTTTTCGCGGTATCGGCTGGAGGCCAGAGGCGACTTTTTCACAATTCGAACCAAGGGGGTCTCAGGGGGCGTATACCGTGACATGTAAAAGTAGTAGACAATGACCAATATTTGTGTCGAATCCATATTTATCGGGATTGCTCAGATGTATAGTGACAACCCGGAGAGTTTACGTTCAAATTCAGCCCCGATCGGCCTTCCCAATGAAAACACATGTATATATATTATTTTGTTTTCCATGTAGTTAACATTAATGTCATAATGATAAAATACGAATTAGTAATTCTGTTTTACATTGCTCCATACATGCACTGGAGCAAATCCTGGGGGGATGAAGGGGACATGTCCCCTCCAATCGTGGAACTGGGGAGATTGTCCTTAGGGATGCGCACGAGTCGAGTCGAGTCGAGATTTAAGCCTGTCTCGACTCGTCTCGAGAAAATGTTTTCTCGACTCGTGTCTCGACTCGAAAATATGTTTCTGTCTCGACTCGATAGTCTCTGTCTCGACTCGACTCGAATTCGAGTCGGGACGTCTCGAAATTCGAGTCGAAACAAAATGTACGAGTTAAAATATACGCACACATCAGCCAGACCATTATGACTATCTACCTAATTGTCAATATGTCGACCTTTGTCACGGATAACAACGGCGACACGTCTTGGCATGCACGCAATGATCGTTGGTAGGTAGCTGGAGAGAGTTGACACTACATATGCACACACAGGTCACCTAATTCCTGTAAATTCCGGGGAGGGGAGCGATGCGCCCTGACGTCAAGATCAAGGACATCCCAGATGTGTTCGATTGGGTTCAGATCCGGCGAGTTGGGGGCCAGAACATCCCTTGAAACTCGCTTCTGCTCCCCTCTAACCACACCATCAAACTCCTGGCCTTGTGACATGGTGCATTATTTTGTCGAAAAATGCTATTACCGTTGAGAAACATGGTCGTCATGATGGGGTGTGCGTAGTCTGCAAGCAGTGTGCGATACGCCTCGGCCGTCATGGTGCCTTGCTCGAGCTCCACTAGACACATGGATGCTCACGTGAATGTTCCCCAGATAATAATTAAGCCGCAGTCAACTTGTCTCCGTCCCGCAGTACAGGTGTCAAGGAGCTGTTCCCTTGGAATACGATGGATTCGCACCCTCCCATCGTCATGATGAAGAAGTTATCGGGATTCATCAGACAATGCAACGCTCTGCCACTATACTAAGGTCCAGTAACGATGGTCACGTAGTCGTTGTTGCCGATATCGTGGTGTTAACATTCGCACATGAATGGGTCGTCGGCTGCGGAGGCCCGTTGTTAGGAATTTTTCGGTGCACTGTGTGTTCAGACTAGTGTTGTGAAGGCATGGGAAAAAGCGGAAATTTTGGGTAAAAAGAACAGTTTTTTTACGGTTTTCCCGAACTTAAAAAAAAAAAACAGAAAATTTGGGTAAAATTGAAATTTTCAAATATTTTATTATATTATGCTTTCAAAATTAAATTTATTTTGTATTTACTAGTTTAGAGTTAAAATAATTGAGTACTTATGTTCCTTGTATTAAAATAGGGAAATTTTGTGAAAACTCATCCAATCATTTCAAAGTTAGCACCGTGATAGAACGGAGTTATAGTTACAAAAGAAACTAAAATATAATCCTAGTTAGCTTAATTAGTATAGACGCATTAAAATTATCTTGAGTAATCTTATGAAGTTCCCCTTTAATGGCAGAGAAGTGTTTAAATAACAGGGCCAGAATAATTTTAGTATAAATCAAACATGTATTTTATAGAGATTTCTTCCTTGTTCTATGTAAAATTTCCGGAAATTTTGAAACCATTAGAAAAAATAATTTGTCCGGAAATATTGGCAAAAACAGGAAAATATAATTTAAGAACTATTTCTTGGCCTGATGTTAGTAATCTTACTTGCTGTAACATGTCTGCAGTATATACAGTAGGAAGTCGAAAATCCGAACTAATTGGGACCACAGATAGTTCGGATTTTCGAAAATGACCAAGAAAATGCCATTTAGGCTTACATATACTGTACGGTATGTTCTTCTATCGACAGTAATTACAATACCGTACGAAAGGCTACTTACATTTAATGTTTCTGAAGAAATTGCTCGTACACTTAATTACACTTATCTTGTAAGTCACACTTAAAACTTATAGGCCTAAGAGAAAATAAAAAAATAAAAGTATGTATGACAAACAATTACGTATGAATAAACTTTTATAAAAACACTGACCTCACACAACGTCGACGGACACACTATTGTTTGTTTATCGCTAGTGTTATATTAAGACAAAATGTAAAAGCTTCTAGAGACCGCGTTCGGATTAACGACGTCCTACTGTAAATACAATGTATTTCGCTAACGGAAAAATACTTAAAGCAACAAGATTTAATTCTACTTTTTAGTTTTTGATTTCTGGTAAAATCCCTCTTTATTTTTTGTATATTTTTCGAATAACTCAAAAAGAGAGATGATCTTATTTACATATGCACACATATACCGCACAAGTGAGTAAAATTGAGCAGTGAGATATATATTAAAGGGTTGAGTATGTGAAACTTCCGTTCGTTATTATTACAGACTAGCAGAATACCCGTTTTTCGCACGGGGAGAATACGTTTCATTTTGGACATGAAGGACACCAAAACTGTCACCAATGAACTTATGGGGCCCCAAAACTATCAATTCGACATTAATATCGGTAATTTTCAATTATCTTTACATGTCACCACTTTCCCTTAGAGTAATAATAGGACTGAATTTGGATTTAAACGGCCGGAAGTGTCACTGTTTATCTCAGTGACCCCGAAAAATATCGATTCGACACAAATATCTATCATTTTCCCCTCTCCCCCTTCGTCAAGTTGCACCTTCAAAATGAAATAACAAAAACCATCCCGAACCTCATCTATGTTGAACATTTTATCGAGATCGGTAAAATTTCCAAAAATTTTGAAGCCATTAATAAAAAATAATTTGTTCGGAAATATTAGCAAAAACCGGAAAATATAATTTGAAAACTATTTCTTCGTCTGATGCTAGTAATCTTGCTTGCTGTAACATGTTTGCAGCATTATATAATTGCAAGGGCGCCCATCAGTGGGGGAAACAAGGTGCGGCGCTCGCCCCTTCCCCCCTTTAGAGGCAATTGTGCTTCGGAAAATCGAAAACCCAATAGATATTTTAGAATAGTTACCGCCAAATTTCAGACCACACTTGAAATGTCGCTTATATTTGCCCCCCCCCCTTGAAAACCCCAACATGGGCGCCTCCCTTTCGAATAACTCATAAAGACAGATGATCTTATTTACACATATACACATATACCGCACAAGTGAGTAAATTTGAGCAGCGAGAAATATATTAATGGGTTGAATATGTGAAACTTCCGTTCGTTATTATTACAGACCAGCAGAATTCCCTTTTTTCGTACGGGGAGAATACGTTTCATTTTGGACATGAAGGACACCAAAACTGTCACCAATGAACTTATCGAGCCTCAAACCTATTAATTCGACACTAATGTCGGTAATTTTCAATTACCTTTACCTGTTCCCGTCCCCTCTTAGGAGTACTAATGGGACTGAATTTGCGGTTTTAAACGGCACCTTCTGTTCATCTCAGGGACCCCGAAAAGTATGGATTCGACCGCCATTTTCGATCATGTATATATCTATATCTATCTTCCTTCCTCTCTCTCTCTCTCTCTCTCACTATATATATATATATATTCATTTATTTGTGTTTTTTAAATTATAAAGGTGCCGGTATGCTGGACCTCACGTTCACAATGGTTAAAAAGTTGGAAAGTTGGTTGCATACCTTTCAGGGTAATAATAATAATAATAATAATAATAATAATAATAATAATAATAATAATGAGCACAATATATAACACAATTACCTCCCAATGTTCAGACTTCAAACCTTACATTTTTGAGTAGGACAGGATTTTCTTAAAAGATAATCGAAATATAAGCACTTACGCAGCAATTTTTTCGGAAGAAAAATGAAATGAAATCTTTAAGTTTTACGTCCCACGATTATGCTGGTTAGGCTAAAGGAGACGGTGATAATGAGAAATGAATGAAATGGTGGAATGAAGAAAGTGGAAGGAAACGAAAGAATCCCGAGAAAACCTACGAGCGGGGTGTTTGTCCACCACAAAATCCATACAGCGCCAGCTGGGATTGAATCAGGGACCCCAAGCACCGGAGGTGAACTACCACTGAGACACCGCACCCCCTATTTATTTCGGAAGGGTCAAAGGTATTCGGGGGGTTCAAGTTCAATTTGAGGATAAACTATATTAAAATTTGTAAACTTGTCCCTAGAATTAGACTAAATTTGCACAAAAATCAGAATTTCGGGGGATCTGGACCCCCAAATTCCACCCCATGCGTTCATCCCTGTTGAAATATCTACGTTTTATAGCCTATTCCAGACAGCAACGTAAATTACAAAAAGACAGCATAATATTTTAAAACATGGTTCATAGGATAAGAAATGTACTCACATGGTCCTTGGCAATTTTAAAAAAGCGACTATATTTTTTGTCATATCTGGAGATAACTACTCGACTTTCCTCTACACACTACACACTTTTACGTACTTTTAAGATTCAATTAAAATTTTCATAATTCGAAAATATTTACAGCTTTCTTGTCTGCCACACCACGCAACAAATCACACAACCAACTAAATAAAAGATACCTCATTGCTGAAAATTCATCCCACGACGTTTTAGTGTCCCCGAAACCGAAGCCGTTTTCAAAATGTTCAGATTCACAGGATCTCTTGAGCCGCTGTGGTCGGAACTTTAATCTTTTCCACCTGTAATTGAGCACAAACTCGAGAGCGCGACGAGTTGAAGTTGCTTCTCAATGCGGAAAAATAACGATTTTAGATAAAAAGCTTGGTTTACTAAATTGCTTTTCTCAACGTGTCCGCAAGTAACAAAGTGAGCGGGCTTCGATATCCAAAGAACTTTCTGCCAAAGCATACAAAGAAACAATAGCACAATAGTTTCGATAACATCTGTGTGGTACTTCGGCAGGCTACACATCCCGTAAGAAGCTAAATCCTAAATTGTAAAATTGGTAGGAGGAAACGGTAGACTGCACCCGTGGCGAAAACAAAAGACTCGTAGCCGGCTTGTATAGATTAAGTATTTCTTCATCTTGAATGCACACTTCCATTTACTGAATGTCCATTTGTGAAAGAGAGAGAGAGAGTCTGACTTTTGCTCACCGTCCACTTTTTCTTCATTGCTTTATTTATCTCAGGAATTCAACCCTCAACTTTCCATCTCTAATGGCCATTGAATTAGCGACAGACAAATTTGTTGGGAGATATCAGTCTTTTCAGAAAATAGAATCTGGTCGGTTCAGAGCCTTAATGGTTTATATTACAGTGCGAAAAAAGAATGGACAAAGGGAAGCGGGAGGACGTACCAGGGAGGGAAAGATCCCTGAATATCATTAACTGGCTTCAAGAAGGAACAAAGATTCGCAGCTCTTTCTGCTTAAAGAAAAAAGGAAAACGAAAACAAACAAAAAAAAGATTTTCAATAAACCTATACATTTACTATTTGGTAATTTTTTAGTTTCTTGTCAACCCATTTTTAAGACAGAAAAGAAAATATTCCGCTACCATTAAAAGGTGCCAATATGCCGTACAGTTGCGCACTGACAGAAAAATCTATATATATTCTCCCTCCCGCCAAGTTGCGGGGCTGAATTTGGATTTAAACGGTCGGAAGTGTCACTGTTCATCTTAGCGACCCGGAAAACTATCGATTTGACACTAATATCGGTCATTTCAATAATTTTTATACACCTACTCCCTCCTCCAAGTAGAGGGGCTGAATTTTGATTTAAATGGCATCGGAAGTGTTATTGTTCATTTCAGCGACTCTGAAAATTGTGGATTCGACACTATATGTCATTTTCCCCTCTCCCCTTCCCTCAAGTTGCACATTCAAAATAAAATGATAAAAACCACCCCGAACCTCATCTATGTTGAAAATTTTATCGAGGTCGGTCTGATGATTCCAGAGTTATTAAGTTAGAAACATAGTCACTTTCATTTTGATTGTAATAGATAATCTGTCGCACTAGAAAACTTGTATTTGTTTACATACAGGATTTTGTACATAAAATTTATATAAATGTCTATATTAAAATATCAAATAATAGTAATTATGGGCCTTATGCAGAGTCATTTGACGTGAGATTAGTGACATGCTAAAGAGTTTGACTAACATATGTTTCCTGCAGTAGTCAGGCTTTTAGTATGACTCTAATCATATGTCAAAACGACTCTGCATAAGGCGGTATATGTTTTAGTGCATGAATAGTGTCTATTAGTGAAATTTGCGTAACAAAACTTCACCAGACCAAAGAGCTTATTGAGAACTCAGTTTTATTCAAGAGACCTATTTGTTGCAACAGAACACTTCATATTGGTAGGCTTGTATGTAACTGTAATTAATGCATATAACTGTATGTAACTGTAACTGTAACTTCTATAATTAATGCATATCCACGAATAAAGGACATAACAGAAATAAGTGCAGATTATTAATTTTCAACTAGCTGAACCTGCGCTCTCTACACAGCACATCATTCACATATGAGCATGAATCTCCTTGTCATTCCTCATATCTACATTTCCCTTTACAGATACAAGTGAAGAACGCCTTCATAAAAATCGGCAAGGGGTATTATAAAGGGGAAATTTTTTCGACTGTTTTTTTATTTCAATATCTCGCACCGTTTGCAAGATTTGAGCCGACTTGTGATTGGAATTTCTAATTTATATATGACCAGTGTTTTCTTTCTTTTTGCATGCATTATGTAATAAGTAAATAAATTACACACACAATTAATTATGTCAGTTATATACGGAGTTCAATTTAAAAACTCTCCAAACAATTAAGATTCATTTTAGACTGGAGAAATGGTTATCCTTCGTTTTCTTATCATTTGACCATGAATCAAACACCTGAGAAATATACAACCCCTATATACAACTATGTGATAGTAAGACTATTCATGGCTTTGGATTATTTGTTTTAACAAAAGAGACACTGACCAAAGCTTAAAACTTTACTTTATTTTAAATTATAATTTGTAACTGTTTCGGATATCTAGCATATCCTTCTTCAAACACGATCGAAATTAATGAAAATACAGACATATATATAAATGTTGTTATAACAGAGTTTAAATTCTTTAACCGTCATATATATATTCATTGTTATAAAAAAATTTAAATTCTTTTAACAGTCTTATATAGTCATTGTTGTACTTTTTTATTTTTATTTATTTATTTATTTATTTTTCTTCTTTACCGAGGCCTTCAGACCATCCTATAAGTCTTCGTGTTCACTTTCCAATTAATCACTTCCTTTATTTTTGGTTCTTATAAGGGCCTTTTATTTTTATTTTTTTATTTTTATTTATTTATTTTTTTTATTTTTTTCTCTATGTTATTCAAACTTCCTTGCCATGATTCATTAATTGGCAAGCCCCCTGTCCAGTTCATCAGTTTATCTCTTCCTACCTTCTTTATCCAATCCGCTTCTTTCCACTTCCTTATCATCATTCTTTTCTCCATCTCCAATACTTCCGTCTTATCCCAATTAATTGCGTGATTCGTCTCCTTAACATGTTTGTATATGGCATTGGTATCTTTTTTCTTCCTAACATCATCTTCATGTTGTTTTATCCTTTCTTTCATTCTCTTTCCTGTCTCTCCTATATATGACATATCGCAGTCCTCACACCATACCCTGTAAATGACCCCTTCTTCCTCTTCATTAATCTTTTTAGTTCCTTTTCTATTCTTCTTCTTTATTGATCTTAATAAAGTTTCTCCACTCATTCTATAAGTTCTGACCCCTCCTTTCTTCAATAAATTCTTCAGTTTCTCCGTTTCTTCTCCCATACTTTCTATGCCATGCCATTTTCCACTGTCATCCTCTTCATTCTTCTTTCTCCCTCTCTTCATGTTACAGCAAGAAAGAGTTAGAGAAGGAAGAAGAACGCAGGAAGAGGAATGTTTTTTTTTAAATATTCATTAGAACTCGACAATTTACACAAAATTTGGAATCGACTAATGGAATCGGTACGTTTCTAGCACTTGTGGGTTCAATATCTCATTGTCGAAAGAACTGGAGACAAACATAAACTTTTCTCTGGGGCAAACATATACGCGTAAATCTAGTATTTTAATACAGATAATAATTGGAATAGTTTTATTTTCGAGTGCTATATTTTAATATTCGCAATATTGAAATTTTTGAACTTATAATTTTCACGCGTTTGGAAAGAAAAGGATATCATTACTAGTAAAATTACCCTAATACAAACATTTTTTATTTTTTTCAATGTTTCCAATTTTTCCGGAAGAAAATCGAAAAAAAGACGGTTTTTTACCAACGGGTTCAAATTTCCCGGAAATTTTACAACACTAGTTTACACAGACTTGTACTTGGCCCAGCATTAAACTCTGATATTAGTTCCGACGAAGTTCGCTGCCTGTCCTGTTTTACCAGTCTGGTCAGCCTACAATGTCTGACATATGTAATGAGGTGGCGGGAGGGGGGGGGGCGCCCAATACCTCGACGTTTGGACGTCGTTTCCTCTTGGTTTCGCCCAGGACCGTCTCGTGGAAAATCAGCGCCCGGGGCGAGAGTATATGACGGCGCCTCCATACATATATTCCAATAAATTTTTCCTAGCTTTTTCCTTTTTCTTCCGAACTTTTCGCCCCCTTATTTCGGCGCCTGGGGCCGTCGCCCCGCTCGCCCCCCCTTACGGCACGGCACTGGTTTCGCCACTTGTTGAAGACACCTCACCACAGCACTCCTCGAAACACCTGACAAGTCCTGCAGTTTCTGAAATTCTTGTGTCGAGTGTTTCTGAATGAGTACTTTCTTAAAAATAATATTAAAAATTATAGAAAGATTTTCGAGACATTCGAGTCGAGTCGAGATTTTTACGAGCTGTCTCGACTCGTCTCGTTTCTCGTTTCGAAAATTCGAGTCGAGAAATACGTTTGTCTCGACTCGTCTCGAATTTTACAAAGTGTGTCTCGACTCGTGCGCATCCCTAATTGTCCTCCGAATAATCCGATTTGAAATGTGTTTTTTGGGAGAGAAATTTGATTATTTGTGTCCGATCGCTAGAAACGAAAGTGAGATGAAATTAATGTCGAATCAGAATAAGCCTCAAATCTGGTCGCCTCCCAATGTTGATGACAATTCTGCTCCCCTGATCCTCTACAGCATTGTTTCTCGGCTACAGAAATATTTTGAACATCGCTATATATGTATATATATAATATGGGAACGATCTTACCCGCCCCCGCCCCAATGTTGAAGACAGATTTGCGCTGTTGCATACATACCTGCTGTTTCTCGTTTCTTTTTGTCCATGAACTCAAAATCCTGGACAAGGCTTGCATAGATTTCTTGACATGCTTTTTGCTTTTCAATTCTGTCCTTGAAAGAGTCTGTTATCTTATCCCATATGCAAAGTCTACATTCCACAAGTTCAATAACGGTTAAAATATCGAATGGAAAAATTCCTTCCATCTCTAAAAATCTAAGGAAAACTAGAAAGGTAAGAATGCAATAATACACAACCTTTTCATCCAGTCACTGTAGCTAAACTGCAGAACTCTATCAGGGGGTCGATCCCGGTACAAAGAGGAGAGGGAAAACTTGGATACATAGCTTTGGTCTTAGTTTTCAATTGCCATTCTACACATTATTTTTTAAAATGGGAGATTTGGGATAGTTTTGGAAGTGAGAGAAAAAATCTGTAAGAAGTGAAGCATGAAGTCACATCCCTATTGTTGAGATCACAATCAAGAAAATGCCAAGTGAGTAACTTGTCCTTGGAGCTTAGGAAAGAGTGTTTGATTGCGTTGGTTTCGTTTCAAAGTAATAATTCTACTTTGTAGAATAATAACAAATATTGCATTCAATCATTGCTTATTGAGTGGAACCGGGAAAAGTGATCTGCACACAATTCTAATGAAAATAAATGGAAGTAATAATAATAAGAATTTTCGAATATGCTTATGTTTACAGTGTATCAACTTTCAAAATTTTGGGTTTGAGTTTTTGCCCCTTACAACCGTTTTTCCACAGAAAATTTTAAAAATATTTTCCTTTATTTTTTGCGTATTGTCCATACTCGCAGTTTGATTCAATTCTTGATGTTCTTTTATACACATCTGACATGCTGTTACCAACACATTTAATTTTTCGTGATCAAAGGTCTGGACGGGTCAGTGCCCTACCCAACCGTTTTCTCGAGGAAAATACGAAACCCGTATCCTCATTTTACGTGTGCAATATCTGTGCTTAATTTCATTCAGTTCGGTTCACTTCTTCTTGCCTTTCGGACGTCAAGTTTCAAAATTTAGGGTGCTAGTTTTTGTCCCATAATCCACTTTTCCGCAGAAAATTAAAAAAGCCCGTATTCCTTTATTTTTTGCGTATTTTCCATACAAAAAGTTTCGTTGCAATTCTTCATGTCTTTTACACACTTCTGACATACTGTTACTAGCAGTTTTCATATTTCGTGATGAAAGGTTTGGAGGGGTCCGTGCCTCACCCAACCCTTTTTCCCGAATAATATGAAACTCGTATTCTTTTGTTTTACGTCTGCAATATCTGTGCACAATTTCATTGACTTTAGTTCAGTTGTTCTTGCCTTTCGGGTGTCAACTTTCACAAATTAGAGTGGGACTTTTATATTAAAACTTACGTAACTTTATGTCCCTTTTTCTTTTTTATGATTTTTCTTTTTTTGGTGGTGTTGAGGAGAGAAATGCTTTCCTCTGATATCTGTTTCTTGTCATTGACCTTGTTTGAACTGCTGAAGTAAGATCATTTTGTAACATTTAATGTCATCCAACTCAGTCACGATAATAAAATTGTCATTTTTAACAATTTGTTTTATTCCCTTATTTGCAGTTTGATACACTGATATATTTATTACAAAATTGAGGTTTGGTCCAGCGCCTTTCGAATTCGGAACCAACCCAATCGCCGAGCTTATTGGGTTGCCTGCTATTGCAGGAAAAGGAGAATTACAGGTGGTAATGCACTTTTGGAGTCGTGTTTACAATCACGTTGACAGCAATGTTGCACTTTATTAGTTATAACCTAGTTAAGAATAATTTTCCTTTCTTTTTCTTCATTTCGTTTATTTTGTTACTGTTCTACTTCTCAATATGATTTTACTTTCTACTACATAATTGCCTAATTTCTGATCTATGTGCATTTTCCTTAATTACGGACATAATATATTTGCACCAGTCCTTTATATCCTGCAACATATAACAAAATTATTATATTTATATGCAATTTTGTATTCTTTGTATTTTGTAAATTCTTTTTAAGTAGATAGTCAACGTCACTATGAGCGCAATTTTGACCCTTTTTTGTGGCCAGATTATTTAGACATAAAATGAATGAAGTAGCGTTATGCGCAAAAGTTAAGAAAAGGTATCTATTTTATATTTAATAAATGAAGAGGTGCATTAATTGTAACGAATTAAAACAATACCAAGAGTTTTCTAGAAATGGTAACACAAGACGTAATGAGTGCAAAGCATGCCGCAATAAAAAGAAAAGAGAGAAATATAACAATAGTGAAGTTGAAGAAGTAGATGATGATTTTGAGTTTAGAGCTTTTGAAACATATATTCTCACGAAGAATGAACTGAACTTATTAAAGAAATACCCAAATATTCCTAAGAAGAAAACAGATGGTGTATCTCTGTTTTGGTGGAAGACCGTTAAGGATGGCATAAGATTAAAATGTATAAAGGAGTTTGAAATCGAAACAGCTTCAGAACCTCTTCCACAACATTTTAGAGAACGGTTTCCTTTTCCTCATTATAGACATTTGATTAAGCGAGTGATAAGTCTTACCAGAGTTGTTGCTAATAAAGGGTTTACAGTTACTGATAATGAGATTTTTATTAATGATACAGTGTTCGGGATAAAATATATTGTAGATGATAAGAGCATTTTCTTTCAATAGTTTTTGCTTTTACTACGAGCGCATTTCCCCTCTCAACCCCTAACTACCAAAAAATTATGAACCCGCCACTGACCATTACACTTTAACACAGAAGGATAGCGCAAAGTGAGATGCGTAGGCTTTTATGACATTTAAAATCATGAAAACTTACATCTAAAAAACTTACAATCTAAAATTTTACATCTAAAACTACAACTCTTCTAACTTATAATGTCCCCATGGCAGGGTATTTATACCATCCTTTAAAACACATCTCTTATCATCCACGCAACTTAAAGCTAACTTATTTACTTCTATACTAAACAAATTGTGCTTATAACTTCTAATCAAGTTCATCTTCTTATAATATTCTTTTTGATTGAACAAGCAGTCTTTATAATCGTTAAATGATAGTTCTTTACTTACAACATTTTTCTTAACTCCTTTTGCTTTCTTACAACATTTATCTTTTTCGAATCTGATTGAATACATTTTTGATCTTAAACCAACAAATTCTTCTATGATTGTTCCTTTAAGTTCATCTTTCATCTTACCAAGTATTTTCTTATTGACCTGTGGTATCTTATATCTGTTATCTTTAGAGTAATCACTCGTGTCGAAGTAATCAATATAATTTTTCATGTCCTCGTACATCACTTCTGTTTGGATATGGTATATATACCTATCGGTATCTGTATAACATACTTCTATTTTGTCTTGATATTTTGGTTTCATCACATTATAATGGAAATCGTACATTAAATATTTTGATAAATCTAGAATTGACATACCAACATAAATCGGTTTGTTAAATTGCACTTTAATCTTGTTTATGTGAACTGCTACTAAATTTTCCGTAAAAACTGTAGTACTCTTATAATTTGGTTTTGCAACAAGCTTCTCGTATTTTTTCTCATCACTTACAAGTTTAATATTAACTATCTTTCTAATATTGTCCATAATCTTCCCAAATACTGAATTATTCATGAGCTTATAAAAGTGTTTTTCAAAATCATTTGTTGTTTTCGTTCTCATCTGTGTGTTTAAATCAATATATTTCTTTAACCAATCTGATTGTTCGAACTGTATTACTCGATGCATCTTGTTAAGTTTTAATCCAAGTGAAAGACATTGTTTTAGGTTTCGATAGTGAATTACATATTTTTCTTTGTCATATAGGGTTGTTAATAGCTTTGATTGTTTTGAACCAGGCGGACATATATTTTGAGGAGCTAATGGGTAGTCTTTGTGATAGTCATGTAATTTTTTAGGATATTCAAGATCAACTTCTAATATATAACCAGTATCAGAATCGTCAGGTATATTTGTGAAATCTATTTCTTCAATCTCATCTTCACTTAACCATCTAAATCCCTTATACGGTAGATATTGACTCATCGCCCACCCATACAAGTTATTGGCATCTATATACATTAAGTAAGAATCTTCTTTATTCTTATCATAATCTTCCATATACTTATTATTTGCTTTAACATATCTTTTTGAGCACTGACTAATCACACCTCTTATACCTTTCTCTACCATTAATACCATATCATAATCCCACAACAATTCTAATTTTATATTTGTCATCTTTAACAATGCATCCCATGCTAAACCTGGTGGTGTCATATACCAAGCTGGATCAAGATCATAAGCCTTAAGACATCTTTCTCTAAAGTTCTCAAACACATCTGCTAACAATAATACATCTGTTTTTAAATATAAATCATGGTATTGTCCGAGATTCTTAATGTAAAAAATTCCCCATACTTTCTTTGCATTTTCATAATCTTCATCACTTATATGTGTGTTCATAAGTTTGTTGAAGAATGCTTCCTTTAGCGGTAATTTTTTTCTCTAAACCTATCCCAATTTTTAACATAAACATATGGGTAAACAACTTTTCTTATTACAAGTTGAAACTGTTCTTGATTAGGATAAAAGTGTTGGGTATGTATCATTTGCTCAGGTTTCAAGTTCGATGACAATTTGTCTAAACTAGGAGCCATAAATCTAAACGAATCTACAAATTTCAATTTAATAGTTCCAACCTTTTTACTGAATGACATGTATCTTTCTTCATTATTGGGTATTAGATCTATTTCTTCTTTATTACATCCAAGTTCTTTTATAAACAAGTGTGAGTCATACCCTGTCAAGTTATGTATGATCACTGGTACAAACTTTGGTACTTTAACTTTTAAATTGCAGTTATTACATAGAGGTGGTATGTAATAACTGATCATATAACACATTTTCCTGTTATATGATCATGATGCTTAACTTTATGATTTTCTTTAGTATACTCCCGCTTACAGTAATAACAACATTTAGATTCATTGAACTCTTTTCTCTGGCTTTTTGTTAATGGTAATAAATTATTTTGTTTGTATATGTTCGATATGTGTTTAGCTTCTTTTGTTAACAGTCTTATAAATTTATTAGCAACGTTCTCACCTCTATACAAAACAGGATTAGTTTTACTTCTATCGCTTTTTACTACATAATAACAAAATCCAGATGGCTTATGTTGCTGATATTTTTTAGTATATGATACATCTTCCGGATAACATTCTTCACAACACATAACTTTATGTAACAAACATTCAAAATCAGCATAAATCACAAATGGCATTTTCATTGTGTATTGGTAGTTTTTAAATTCAACACATTTACCTTCTTCAGGCATTATTATTTTTACTGGATCATTTAACGAACAATCTTGCTCATGTTTATTTAAAGCGTTTTGAGAATAAAAGTATAACAAACATCTGTCACATAAATATTTTCGAGCTCTCCATTTAGTTAACTGTGCACATACTAGTCTGCTTAAATCCTTAATCCAATAATAATGTGTTTTAACTTGGTCTTCATTTTGTTCTTTTATATATAATAAATTGACATGATTTTCTTGCTTGTTTTGTGTGTGATGTAGTATATAGATTGAATAGTCTTTATCATATACATAGACATTTATAGAAATATAAAGTAATTTTTCAGCTCTTGGAATATCGCATAGCTTTACAGGAAAATGAAAAATTTTTAATTTTTCTTCTAAGTATTTAACAGCTTGCTTGTACTTGGAAGGTCGTTGTGGATCTTTATTAACTGGGTATAGTGCAGAACAAATTGAATATAAGAAACATTTTTCATCTTCGTTCTTTACATTTATGATTGTTTTTTATTTTTAATTTGTTTAGGTAAATCTATGTATGTCGATCCTCTATATGGTGTATATTTGACGATTGCAAGTTGTAAAAAGTTAATGTTTATAAGAGCCCAGCCAGAACCTCTAGCTTGGAACTCATCCATTTTGTTCTTAATCTTTGTTTCATCTTAGTTATTTCTTTTAAATTACTTGATTGATATATTTCTTGGTTTTCAGTGTTAAAATAGAAGTCTTGAGATTTTTTACCTTTCTTGTATGTACAACTTATATAAAAATTAGCTTTTAATGAACTATGTTTACTTAAGCTAATTTGAAATCTGTTGAATATAGCTTTAGATGTTGCAGTAATATATTGTTCAAGTGGATCTTGTGGTTGGTAATCTGTTGTAAATTCCCATGTTTCTAATCTTGAATTCATTGTAGTTTCTTTGAGTTTTACATCAATTGGTACTGAATCAACTTTGATTTTTGGTTCTCCAATTATTTGTTGTTTAAACAGGAATATATTTCTAATCTGTCTTCTGCTTTGTTGATCATCATATTGTTTAAGAAGGTTTATTAGTTCTGCTTTTCTTAATCGGGAATATCTTTTGATTCCCTTTTCTTTACATTGTCGTCTTAACTCTATTACAGTAAATTTACTATAATTACTCATCTTATTTACTATATAGAAAATCTTACTACTCAATTTTTATCTTCGCCGGATTATTTCTGTTCAATTATGTACTATTTTTATTTCCATATATCCTAATACAACGCTTAACATTGTACACTCCTGCCATTGTCTACATATTACGCGTTGTATTAGAACACGACTTTCATGGGAATAACCCAACAAAGTTACATATACACATATTAAAATTAAATCATTTTGTAAACTTACTCATCGTCGTCATAATCATCACTACCATATTTTTATTCATCATCACTACTCAAATCAGATGTTTTTTTGTTGCATTATTAATAATTCTTTTTCCTTTAACAGTATTTGCTTCTCTAGTAGTGCTGCTAAGAGTTTAAGATCATGATGAATTAGTTTAACTCTATCATGTAATAAATCAAATTCTTTCTCCATATTTATTTTATAGAAAAGCAACAAAAATGAGATAAATTTAAAAAAATCTAAGAATAAAAACGAACATGACTAGTGCTAAGGAAATATTATCTTACAAACGTATATTTGATTGTGTATGTAAACATTTAGATATTGGTAGTTATAATGATGAAGACAAAATAAATTTTAGCTTATCCATAGGTATGTTAGATCATTTGTTCAAGAAAGCCACTAAAGAAAACAACTCATTTCTTATACAAAACATTCTCTATGCGAAAGTTATGAATTTGTCTGATGAGATGTTAGATTCACTGACTGATGAACAATGGTTATTTATAGGTTATGATGATTATGAGGAGGAATATAACTATGATCACATTACAGAAGACTATATACGCAAATATCAGGAGAAAGTTAATATGAGTAAAATATGTTCATGCAAAAAGTTATCAGAAGAGTTAATAAGAGAATTAGCTGATAAAGTTGATTGGGAGAATATTTCGGAAAACCAAGACTTATCAGATGACTTTATAAGAGAATTTGCAGATAGAGTTGATTGGAAAGAAGTATCGTTAAATCAAAACCTATCTGAAGAATTTATTAATGAATTTATAGTCAAAGTTGATTTTGTTGCTATATCTTATGGAAGCAAACTCTCTGAAGCCTTTATACGAAAACATGCAGATAGAGTTGATTGGTGGAGCTTATGTAGGACTGAGCAATTATCAGAAAACCTTATAAGAGATTACGCTGACAAAGTAGATTGGGAAATGATTTCGATGTTTCAAAATTTAAAAGAAGAATTTATTGCAGAGTTCAAAGACCGCGTTTATTGGGATAACATTTCAATTTATCAAGACCTATCTGTAGAGTTTATATATATATATTTAGACATTTTGTGGATTGGAGAGCTATAATAAGAAAATATCATAATAATTCTGATTTAGGTGGTATATTGAATTTAGCATTCGATGTTACAGCAGATGGATTGTTTAATGTTTAACTAATTACCCTTTATGACTATTATGTCATAAAAGTCGTAACCTAATTATCTAATATAAACCTTAGTTATCTTTTATGACTATTATATCATAAAAGTTGTAACTTTAATTATCTAATATTATCCTTAATTATCAGATAATAACCGATCATATAAACAATCAATTTCTTTAACCAATTCTTCTTCTGATAGGGGTGTCCAAAACTCATTACCCTTACCTTTACGAATATCTAGTTCTTGCTGCATTAGGTTGAACAGCTTAATACTGTTAGGATCTCTAAACTTTTCGTATATTATTACATGATTCGGATATTTTTCTTCTGCTTCATGAAGAGGTTTATATAGACTTCTCTTTTGACATCTGATAGCATAATAAGGGAAAGGATCATTAGGTTTGTTCTTCTTATATATGATTAAATGATTATCTTTTAAATTATTGCTTGTATATGGTGCTGCGATTTCTTTTAAGCCCTCGTTTTGAATTTTCAATCTCTCCATTGTTTGTTCTATCTCTTCTACTCTTCTTTGCAACTCTTCTTGATCTTTTTGAATCTGTCTAAAATTAGAAACGAAATAGTCCTCGATAATATCATAGCATTTGTCATGGAAGTCTTGTGATATCCATAAAGCAATAGCGAGAAATATTTTCTTATACACATATGTTCCTGAGATGATCGATGTTGTTTCTTTATCTCCTCCTGTTATTAGATATGTAGAAGAGCAGGTGCGTATTTCTTCTCCAATGCTTTTTTCTATTGTATTAATCTTCTCATTATAATATTGTATTCATTGCTTTGATTCTTTATTTCTCAACCACTCTTTAAATCTCTTACCTCCATCATTACATAGTTTTGTTGCATTAAAGTATCCTGTACTCTTATCTATAATCAGTTTAAAATCACCAAAAATACGATACCAAAAATTATCTTTAATCTGTTCATAGCAAATATCATTTAAACTATACGAATTATCCATAGTACTCATATTTATTATATAGGAAATGTTCATTTTTAACTTTATTTCGTTTTTTTTTTGGAAATATATGCTATGAGGGTAACGTTTTTTACCTTTATCTCATTAAACCAGTGTTTTATGGTTATTATTACATAAACGACAAACATTTATATTTACACTACAACATTATTTTTATCTATCCAACTATTATGTGAATCATCAAATCCTAGCCATTTAACGTATACTTTATCTCCTTTCTTTCTTAACACCTTTTCCACCAAGTATTCATCTTTATGTGTCGTCTTTAATAGTTCTGGTTCATAAAATCTACCTTGTACATCCTCTTCTTCTAAATCTTTAATTCTATATGTAGGCGGATTAGATGGAATATCTTCACTAATAACAAATACTTCTGTTGACCAATTAGGTGTATATTCTTTCTCAAATAACCCTTTCGACTTCCTTTTACGAACATGATCACCTAATTTGTATTTGGGTTTAACATGCTTATATTCTTTCTTATACACTTTCTCCAATATTGTTCGCCCATTCTTTTTATTAACTTCTATATGCTTTAAACCAATTGTTCTATGTACTCTATTATTATACTCACTAACCAATGTTGGTAATATCTCTATCCATTTATAATTTTCGTGTGTTGTGAACCTTTTCCACATGTTCTGTTTAAGTGTTGTATTAAATCTCCCAACAACAGAAGCTTTCTTACCACTATAGGTTGAAGTATTAATCATTATTTTCATCCATTAACTTCTTAAACTCTTTATTGTAAAACTCTTTACCTTGATCAGTTTGTAAGTTACTAGGTTTTCTCGTTCTTAATATGGATTCGAATGCTTCTGTAACATTCTTACCACTCTTATCTTTAACATGAACAGCAAACACATATTTCGAGAACACATCTATAATCGTTAGCAGATACTTATAACCTTTATTTAATTTGGAAACACCTTTTAATACTCAACTATCCATTTCAACAAGATCGGCTTGCCAAAGACCATCGATACCTTTTGTAACTACACTTAATCTGTCAAATTTTTTTCTAGATGATTTGTGAACTTCTTCTATAATGTCTTCTCTAACACCTTTACCTTCTTCTAGTCAATCGGGCTTCTTAACGAATTGAGTTTTAGTAACACAACATACAGAACAAATACCTTTCTTCAGATATCTTCCATTCTTTGTTTTTTCAATTCTAATGATATCTTTTTCTGTATCTGTCGATTTCTTATACTCAACACAATACATCATCATTATTTATTGTATAGAAAATCAACAAAAAAAATATCACTACCAAATACTATTCTTTTAACATTATCGTCATCATCACTTGATTCTTTTTCACCTTCATCTTCTATTTCTATATGCATATTAAGCAATAATAATTTACCTTCTTTCAATTCAGAATCTTTGGATGGTCTAATTGTTAAGTGATCATTTATATTAAAGTGTAATGGAAAACTTTCAACTAAAGCGTCATTTAAAAATAAGTCTATAAGATGTTTATTAAGACTCAATTCTATATGCATTAACCTACCTCTATAAAGAAATTTGTAGGCAGCAGCTAAATTATATACAAAAAAAGCATGTTTCCCAAGATCATCTTCCGTCAATCGACATGGAAATTCAACAATTTCTTTCTTGTAAGTAAATTACACTCTTCTTTCACTGATTCAAGCTGTTCTAATGTTACATCTTGTTTATCAATAGCATTAGATACATTAACCAATCTTTTAATCTTAAAATCAACCCAGAATGTGTAATTTGATCTAAAACTTCTCTAGATTCTTCCATTATACTTTTAACATTACCAAAATATCCATATTTATTATATAGCAAACGTCTTTAGGAAAGCTCTCTTTCTATGTACATTATAACAAACAATAATTGACCTTCTCTTATAGCTGAATTTTTAGTTGGTTTAATCGTAATTATATCGCCTTTTTTAATGTCTAAAGGAGGAGTTTTACATCTTTTAATGTCTAAAGGTATTTTCAATCAAGGTATCACCCAAATATACTTCTAGAAAGTATTCATCCAAACTGAATTCCATATGCATTATTTTCCCATTATAGAGAAACTTATAACCATTCGACAGATTAAATATCTTAAAGATTGGGTCTTTAACATTTTTAGTTCTCAATCGACACAATAGATTTATAGTTTCTTTCTTCATAATGAGCATATTTGCTTCTCTGTTTGATGTTTGGAAATCTTCTTTCTTTATGTATGTGTCTTGTAACGTTTATAATGCATCTTCAAATCGTTTTCTATCGTTCTCTAATTGAGCTTCTATTGACCTAAGTTGACTTAGGCTAACAACATCATTTAAATTCTCCAACAATTTTAATTTTTCTTCACTAATATCAACATTATCTTTTCTATCTTTAACATTACCAAATATATCCATACTCATTTATTATACAGAAAATGCCCATCCTAATTTTTCAAAACATTTCTTTAACATTTCTATTTGTTTAGATGAGTGCTTAAAATCAATATCAACATGAACATCGTGCTTTTTCAACAGATGGTACAAAACACATTTTAAGTTAATAAACAATACTCTTTTCGGATACAGTTCTTTAAAGGTTTCGTATAAGTTTTCGAACTCATTTATAAGTGTTTCCTCCATATGTCGTAAGTTTAATGGTGTTTAATCGGTAAGGTGATAGTGTATTAAATAGACATCATCATAATATTTTGTGTATTTGTTTTCTTTAGTATTTCTAGAACATCTTTTGTTGATATTAAATCTTTTGATATATCTCTAAATTCTTCATTTAACACCTTGAATACATCTTCAGGAATAATTCTATGCTGTAAAGCTTGCAAACGAGATAGCTGTAACTTAAATCATTTTGCAGTATCATACTATGGTTTTCTTACGCAAGCAGCTCTCATTCCTTCATTAGTTCTGTAAACAAAACCATTCTTTACAGAACAATAATCACAAATGTAGCTACTCCTACCTTTTGTTAATGACTTACTACCACAATTACTGCATTTTAATGGTCCGGTGTTATAATTTGATAACATATCCGTTAAGGTAATTATTGGATATAACTTTACCAAATCTTCTTCCGTATACAAAAATTTAGGTATTAACATTTTCCATAACTGAACAACTGTATATGCGTTGTTTTTTATCTTTTAAGTCTATCTTACTAACATCCCGAAAATACCAATTAAAATTAAATCTAACTAGTGCATCTAGTTCATCCTCATGCTTCTCAAAATAATCTAAAAATCTATTGTGAATAGCTTCCATATTTTTTTTAAAACAAAACTTTTACTAATATAAACCATAAAAGTACTTAAACTTAATAATATTTAATCATTTTTAATC
The DNA here is from genome assembly GCF_964235325.1 of Thermobia domestica. NCBI lineage: Eukaryota > Metazoa > Arthropoda > Insecta > Zygentoma > Lepismatidae > Thermobia > Thermobia domestica. The sequence goes on from NW_027656576.1 coordinate 45,007, forward strand.
ATATACATAACATCACTAAAAGAATACCCTTGATTTAGAAGATTTAAAACCTTAACACAAAGATGACCACATATAACTGAATTAAAGTCTTGTATTCGTTCGTCATTATAAAATAAGTTTTCGGTACCAAGATATTGTACTAGTTTTTTAGGAGAAACATCACCATAAGAATCGAACACGTACTTTATGTTGTTATCTTTCCAATAGCATATCCAATGAGTACCAATGTTTTCTGATTTATCAAGCTTAACTATACCACACTCATGTACATAGGGTTTTTGTGGAAGTTCATCACTCATAAATACACCTCTAAATCGTTTTATCTTTAATTCTTTAACCAACCTCTCTATATCGAAGTTGGTAAATGGTTTTAGTTTTTTGACTTCTTTGGTTTACCTGCTCCCTGCTTTTCTTCCATAGCCATATTGTGTCTTTTTGTTCTTCAAGTTCTTGTTTATTTTTCTTAGCATCCAGTACAGTTTTAATAATCGCTGATGCACCACCTGCTAAAGAACCGACTGCACCTAAAGCTGATAAAATGGCTGGAATTGTAAAGATAAAACCGCTCATATGCTTTTTCTTATTCTTTTTCATTTGTGCAGTAGTTAAAGTTAAATCCATTCCTTTACCTTCTTTAATTTTCTTAGATTTATCACTAAGCTGTTTCTTTGTTAATACATGATCAATATTTAAATCCTTTAGTTCGTTATAAGGAACACTAAACATACAACCTTTAATAGAACACATCTTCCTATTTATTTAAGAGAAAATCTTAGTTTGTAAAAGTACAGTTGTTGTTGCTCCACCAAATTCAATTAATGAATCATTCTCATCTGTTATCCTTATCTCAAAATTGTCAACCTTGTCTTTGGATATAGGGAAAAATAATGGATAAGTAGGCTCATAAATAATACTATGTTTAAACTCGGCATCTGTTTTAAATGATGCTATAATTCCTGTTTCTCTATGTGTGTATTTTGTATCTTTAACAAACATGCCATCCGCTATATTACAGTGAACATTAATTGTATCGAATGGGTGAAACATTGGTATCTTATCTCTAACACGTTCTGTTTCTAACTAACTTCTTCTCACTAAAACCTAATACAGTATTAATGGTATCTAAGGTTATATCACAATATTCGCTAAATATTTTAACTCTATTTTTCTCTCTGTCCTCAATAAATTTAATATTTTTTAAAGCATCACCAGTGTATGGAAGATTTGATTTAATATATTCTTCTAATTCTTTTAAATTATATTGACCAGGTTGAACTATAAGTTGTTTTGTAAGATTAGGATGAAGGTTACGACAAAATGTTAATTTATTATTTCTTTCTGTAATGTTTGGAGTTAAGTATGTTGTGTAAAACATAACTAGTCCTTTACTTAAATTGTTGTTACTGTTGTCTATTTCATAATGGAGTTTCTTCTTTAAAACAGAAGTATCACTCGTTAACTTAAATACCTTAGCCATCTTTTATATAATAAATCAACGAGTTTGATTTAGCTAGAGATATTCCAAGAGAGAAAATAATCAAGTTAATAGAAGATATCATTCAAAAGTTAGAATACAGCTTAAAGAAGAAAAAGAGAAAACTACGAATTGTTAGATATGCATACTACACTTTGATTACGTTATCGGTTATACTTTCTGCACAAACTGGGTTTATTAATATTTTTATACCCGTAAAAATTTACTCAATATTAACAACGTCTCTTGCAACTGGAAGTGCTATAATAACAGGTTTGTCTTCTAAGTTAAACATAAGCAAAAGAAAAGATGAATATAAAACCATTGTCACTTGTATTAACTCATTTAGAGAACAGTTAGAGATGATAATAACCTTAAATGGCGAAATGGATGAAGAATATATCAAAAATACGTTGCATAAGATCAGAGAACAACTGAAAGATATAAGATCATAACAGATGCTGGCACCCAGGGACTCGACGATTTGTCAGGTCTGAATCAAAATTTTCTCTATAATAAATGAGTAAGAAAACTATTAATTGGAATGTAAAAGAGATGATAAAAAAACAATAGCTAAGAAAAGAAATGGAGAACTTATATCTGATGATATTCGATGTGTTATTGTGGGTCCATCTCGTTGTGGTAAAATTTTTCTGTTATTTAACTTCTTATTACAGCCAGGTTGGTTAAACAATAATTACTTCTACATATATTCTAAAAGCATGAATCAGCCAAAGTATGAGCAATTAAAAGAACGATTTGAAAAGGCAGAACTAAAGTTCAAAAAGCAAATAGCAACGTTCTTAAGTAGTAATGATTGTATTGTACCTATTGATGAATGTGAAAAATACTCTGTAGTTGTGTTTGATGATTACATTTTGGAGAACCAAGATACTGCTAAAAATTACTTTACGGGAGGCAGACATAGACATTTAGACTGTTTCTATCTTGCACAGACATATTCAAAAATACCTAAACAGCTTATAAGAGATAACGTTAATTTCCTATGCGTATTTAGACAAGATGATACTAATCTTAAAAATGTTTATAACGAGTTTGTTGGAGGAGATATGCCTTATGATAAATTTAGATAGGAATGTTCAAAATGTTGGCAAGAAGATTGTGGTATTATAGTAATTGATATGACAAGGATGGTTAACGATGGTAAGTATAGGAACAAGTTAAAACACTTTTTAAACGTTTGACGTTTTTTCACGTTTTACGTTTTAACGGCTTATGTTTTTTAACGTTTCTTTACGTTTATTAACGTCTATTGACGTTTGTTCGTTTTCTATATAATAAATGGATGAGAAAGAAATTAATATGAATATTAAGTTAAAGGAGTTCTTGATAAAGGGCTTCAAATCTTGGAAGAAAGAAAGAGCAGGTATATACGATAAATTTAAGACGCAAGAACAACCTGCAGTTGATGCTATCCAAAATTTAGGAAGTGAAATCGAAGAAGTAGCAGAACAAAATAAAAATCTAATAACTGCACTTGTTCCAGCTGTACATAAAACGGCTTCAATAGATCCTAGTCTATTAGAAACACTTAAAAAGATAACTTATAATAGTCCTCCAAATAGCAGTGATACACCTATAACAGGAGAAATAAAACAAATGAGAAAACAAATTAAAGACAAAGTGGAAGGAGTAGAACCTTTAACAACAGCACAATCATTTGGTAAGATTGCAACTAAATATTATAGTAAAAAATGATAGTGTATTTTCAATAAGAGCTGTTCAAGAAGGTGGAAGAAAAATAATATAGGAAATTCTGAAGTTAAAGTGAGTGGCGATGAATTGATAATTAATTGTAAAACTTATAAAGGAACAAAAGGTCTATGGGAATTGTTAACGATGAATACTAATAAAACCATTGAATATTATGATGATGATGATGATGATGATGAGCAGTACAAGGAAATAATAATAGAATCAGATGCTGCCTTCCAAAAATATAATCGAGATAAAAAAGTAGCATCTAATAGAGGTTCTAAGTACATTAATATTATCAAGCCTATTTGGGATGATTATATTAAACCATATTTACCTTCAACACCAACAAGAAAGAAAACACCAAAGTCTGAGGAAGGAATAAAAATATACAACGAATTACCTAAAGAATATATATGGATGGATGATGTGAGAAAGTTAATTGATCGGTTAATATTTATAGATGAAGAAGAAAAGACTGGAATAATAACTTTATAATGAGAAAGTAGGTATATGAGTATGATTAATAATAAGCCCTCACAATTTATTCCTAATGATCCGAAATTTATAGGTTATTTAATTAAGATCTTAAATACATTACCACCACGATTCTGGAATGATCAGAAGCTTGGAAAAGGACTAATGAATAAGATTTTAAACATGAAGGGAATACCAGAGTTACATATACCAGAATTTTCGTACTGCTGGCCTTTTACGAAACTTCAAGAAAGATTAGAAAGAGTGGATAAAGGTATTAACCCATTAGATGAGGCTTGTAAGGAACACGATATATACTACAGAGACAATAAAGATACAGAGTCAAGACATATTGCAGATAAGGAACTATAAACTAAAGCAAGGAATAGAGAATTTAGTAGTGATGCATCAATTGGTGAACGATTAGTTGCTTTTGGAGTTGGTACTGCTATGAATGCTAAGGTAAAGTTAGGATGGGGATTATAAGTTTTTAAATGTTATTATGTATAATTCCTTTACGGGTACATCCCATAAAAGCGTTGTTTCAAGGTTTTCTTTATAATAAATGGATAGTATTGAGAGTTACGAGTTAAAGAGTTTTAAACCTAACACAAAAACATTTAATAATTTGAATAAAGCTAACAAAGATATTGAGTTTGATTTCGATGTGGGGGTTGAGTTCTATACATCCACACAAGGCAGATTGTCATATGACTTTTGAAGTTGTTGGTGCATCAGCTGGTTGAATATTTGGTGCAAATGATACTATAAAATTTGTAGATAACTTCTTACCATTTTTCTTTCCTCAAATTGACGTTAGAAAGCATGTAGTTATTATAGATAAGATTGAACTACCTGGAATAACATCTACAGCTATTGCAACATTAAAGATTCCCAAATCTGAAGTTGAATATCTAAAACAAGCAGGATTTGAAACAGATGAAAAACTTGGTCTACGAATGAACTTTAGTGTTTTGTATCCATTAAGATTAATTCCAGGCTTTTTAAGCGATTATAAAGAGGTTACGTGGAAAGGTGGATTCAGAATAACATTTACAAAAGCTAACAACAATAACGATGTCTTGCACAAATGGGCTGGAACAGGAGCAGGCGCAACAGCTCCTCATGATGGAAAAATAACAATAAAGAATATGGAGATAATAATGCCTATTATTGAATACGAATCTAATTACGAAAACAAGTTAAAGTTGAATATTCTTAAAGAACCTAAAATCATGTTTTCATTCCATACTTATCAGTGTTCAGAAGACTGTCGTAGGTTCTTTCTTGAAGTTCGATGTTACTACTCAATTTAATTCTAGACAATTTGATATGTCTGATTTCGTAGTTGTAATGTTCCAAACTGATAGAAGTGGTAAACTAACAGCAGATGGAAGTAAGTTCGATCTATCTAGTAAGTATCTAGATAGTAAGAATATCTATCTTAAGAATGGAAGGAATGAGGTATTTCCAAAAGAAGCAAGATACTTAGATATTGCTAACAAGGATTATTTTAAGATGTACGAAGATTATACTGCATTTAAGAGAATAACATGTGGTAATACCGAAATGTACTATGATCCTAAAGAGTTTATAGATAACAGGCCAATGTATGTGATTAATTGTAGTAAGAGAAAGAATATATCAGTAAATGAGATAACAAACATAAAGATTGTAGTAGACTTTGCACAAGCTGTAGCTAATCATACTATATGTTATGCGATTTTAATTGGACAAAATAACTTTACATATGACCCTAAGAATGAGAAAGTAGTAGAAGAGTTTTAGAGAGTTAAATGTATTTTTTGTAGTGTTTATGGAGGTTTTCCATACACGTTATTCTAAAATCAGCAAAAACGACTAAAAAGTTTTTGTTTAAGATAAAAATTGAAGAGTGATCATTGATTTTCTATATAATAAATACGATGGCGAGTCATATTGAGCTTTTAAATAAACTTGGGAGTCTTGAGCAAAAATAAGTTATTGGATTAAGAGAATTAGAATTAGATACAGAATATAAAATTGTGAAAATGGAAAAGATTAAAACTAAGTTTGCAAAGAGCATTTTAGTTGAATGTGAAGAATTTATGGTCTTTCTTCCACCTAGATTTACAAAACACTTAACAGATAAAATGATTGATGAGATCGTTAAAGATGGAATAAAAATCAAATACACTGGTCTAAAAGATAATAATCTGTTGAATTCTGCACGTAAATTTCAAATGGGAAGCAGTTTATATAAATTTTTTCATAAAACGAGCATTTTCCTTATAACAAATAAGCTAATTATTTGAATAAGAGAAATGACGTTAAAGCATTGAGATTCCTTCGCATAGATGAGTGAGAAAAAGGTAAATAGTACGAGATAACATTATGGAAATTGATTCAAACAACGTTATGGTCAAAGAGTTTTAGTTTCATTTAGATGAAAAATATAAGACGCTATTACCACAAAGATATAATGATGATAGTGAGCAAATGTTGAAAGACATGAAAAAATATAAGCTGTTTGTTAAGTATGAAGGTTGAAATATTTAGATAATTGTTGTAAAATACATGTTTTACTTTAGAAATAAATCCAAAAATTAACAAAATGATTTTTAAAAAATTTCTAAAGTAAAAAATGGAGTGGTTAGTATGGATCCCCAAAGGAAGTTTATACTTACTAATAATTTCAATGTAATTGTAAAAAATATGCAAACCGAAGTCCAAGTAGTTTTTGATATTAACGGTTGTTTATTCAGTTTAAACTATGATCAGTGGACTGAATTTAAGAAGTTATTGTTTCCCATAGAAAACGAGGTTAGCAGAAGATTCCATTATCAGTATTCAAACTTGTAATTTTAAGTATGTTTTAAGTGCATAAGTGTTTTTATGGGTACAAACCTATAAAAGCTGAGATCTTTAGACATACACAATGCTATGTTATTTGAGTTTTAAAGACCCATACATAAATAAGAAATTTTGTGTGTTTTAATGGTATCCTTAGAGTTATGCAACCCGCAAGACATTCAAAAGATAGTAAATTTATTTCTCTATTGATTGCCGTTTGAATTTTGAAAATCGATGAATATTTCACGAAGTAACAGCAAATTCAAAATTTTGGGAATTTTTCACAGGTTTATTTTTGAGTTTTTGGGAAAATGTTATTCCATAAAAAAAGTCTTAGAATTTTATGTAGAATATGCTAGTATTTTTTATTTTTCAAATATCTGAATTTTTATTTTTTGCAGTGTTGCGAACTTAGGACCAAATTTGTTACTAGACTTAGTGATTTTTTAATTTTATAGGTTGGCCACACTTATTGGTCAGCCAAACACTAATTGCCAAAAATTAAATGTCAGCCCTCTATCTTACAGGAACCAAGATATCCATAATTTTCATATTTTTCGTTTTAAATTTGCCGGCTAGGTGAATATATTCAAGCTGTTACCCACTTACTCAATAGATGGCGTTGCATACCGTTTAGTTTATCACTTTGCTAACAGATGGCGTTGCTTGTAGAAGTATTTGTTCATATATAAGGACCGATTTTCACTTCATTTTCTTGAGTTCGTGTTAGCCGAGCGGACTCGCTCATGGTCTGGCCAACTGTGAGTAGTTATCGGCGTGGTCGACGTCACAGGTTCGAATCGCCTCCAAGCCAGAAGTAGGATTTTCACTCTCTCCTCTACAAGCCAAACAGATCAGAGGGAGTTGACGTGAATGGAGACTAGCGCTAGTCGGGAAAGAAAACGAAGGCACAAGACAAGCAGCAGCAGAAAGGGAAACAGACAGAAAAAGGAGCCTGAGAAGCAGCCAAAAGCAAAACCAAACAAACAAATAAGAGAAAAGCGTAAGTCCTCTCAGGTCCACCTGTGCACAGGTTTTGCTGCTTTTTACTTTGAAAATTTATTTATGTTACAGAGTTTTTAGATGTAAGTTTTTATGATTTTAAATGTTATAAAAGCTTATGCAACATACTAAACTTCATGTTCTTATAATTCAGCTATTTCTGAACCGATTTCCATCAAACACAAACTATTTTTTTGAATCAAAGACAGTGCTATAAGTTATGTTTTTAGACGTAATTTTTTATGATTTCAAATGTCATAAAAGCCTATTCAATCTCACTTTAACATTGTAGTTATCTAAATACTTTGCGCTATGTATAGTTAGTTTGACCCCTTATATTAAAATGCTTTGTGCTTTCCTGTGTGCTGGTCAAAAATATTGGGAGAGAGAAAGTTGTGTTCAGAACATACATACATACCCTACTTATATATATATATATATATATATATATATATATATATATATATATGTATCTTAAAATTGAGAAAAGTGCGAATTGTTTTAGGTTGTGAAAAATTTGTATGCAACATGTCTTCCTTCCAGCTGCCTATATATATACATATATATATATGTGTGTGTGTGTGTTTGTGTGTATGAGCTTATGACTCGGTATAAGAAACGGTTTTGCGAACTCGAAATATTTTAACAGTCGGTTCTCGCGAACCGGCTGAATAGCACCAGTGGTTGCGACCTCCACTACTAGAAGCATTGAGTGGAGCTTTATCCTAGTTGCCGCAGAACAAAGCAGAGAAGATCTGCAAGGGGCGTATTTGGTATGAAACTAAACTACAACTACTTTTACATTTTTTCTGTAATATCTTCTAAATAGACAACAATATTCGAAAAGTGGAAACGCAGTGTGCTAGACAATATTATTTTGCATGAGATATCGTTATTATTGCTCACCAATCTGCTTTCGCTTTGTAACTATTCATAGATTTAGCATTCATTTGCGGCTCTATAAAATTCTGCTGTTTCAATGAACAAGTTGGCCTACTATGATGATATTGGCATTATATAAATACATTTAGTAACTGCAGTTGTATTGTGTGTAGGTTATAACAAGGGCTCTGATTTCTGTGCAACTTTTGGGGCCCCATTCAGATGTGTTTGGTTTCAGACAAGGGTCTGAGAAGGCATATATGAAGATTTTAAGACAAATGGAATTCAAATTATGCAAAATATTGTATATTCATAAAACTGCATATAGCAAAAAAATTACATATTCAAAAAAATACTTGGCGCCTCCATGAGCATTGGTGAGCCCCGGTCCTCCGGCCCCCCAAGGATCGGAATCCTTGAACATGATGTAATATTAATAATGCTATATACAAGGAAAGTCAAAAAGCCTGGATCTGATTTCAGAAATTTATTGTGCGAAATCTAACAAACATGTTATTATGAAACGTGCTAAGAAAGGTGAACTGTCAAAGTTTTCTTGGAACACATTCACAAGTGCTCTATGTGAACACCTCACGTAAAACGGCACATATCAAGCCGATAGTCTCTCTCCTACCAAACCTTTTCCAGGTGTTGCGTTCAATATCAGCAATAGCACGCAGGTCATTCAATGTTGTTGGAAGTGGTGGTACGTAAAAATGAACCTTTACAAAACCCCACATGAAGAAATTACATGGAGTCAAGTCATGTGCGCACTAATCACAGATTTGTTTACATGATAATGAAATACACATAAAGATCTCTGCCTTCCATTCAATGTCATTTTCCTTAACTGCTCTCTGCTGATTACTGGCGGTAGAAAGTGGAAACCTTGGGTGGAAACTAAACTTTACAAGCTAGCCTTTCCAAGCGCATATCTCACAACATATGTTTATTAGGTTTCACAGAATAACTTTCTGAAATCGGGTCCATCATTTTCACTTGCCTTGTATAATTATTAGCAGTTTGCATAATATATTGATACCTATTATATCATATTATAGCAAACTTTCAGAGACTAGATTGAGTCTGTATTTTGTTTCTAAATAATTTTGCAACCTGTGGTAAATGTTCTAAGTTGATCAATATGTAAGCTAACAAAAACCTATTTGATGTGTAAACGTATTTAGATATCTATTTGGTCCATAATTTACCATATACCATATTGTCAAACCCCAAAAATGGCGACATTTTGTGGCTAATAAATATATATATATACAAAGGGCCCATGCTTTCAATAGCTTAGGGCCCATCAAACATAAATCTGGCACTCCCCACCTCCGACTTTGAAATCATCAGTTTATATTAGAAAGTAGGTTAAATCGTTTGTGCTCCATTTCTTCTAAATTGTTCTACAGTACCAACGTTTGTTCTTTAACCGTTTTTGAAAATAAAGAAAAAATAGGGGTGGAGCTAGACGTCGTCATATTGCCCCCACAACCTTGAAATCATCGGTTTTTAAGGAACTAGATTAAATCGTTTGTGCTCCATTTGCTCTAATTTCTTCTACAGTATCAAAATTTGTTCTTTAATCGTTTCAGAAAAATAAAATAAAGTAATTATGGAGTGGCTAGAAAGACGTCATCCTCGCCCTCCACAACCTTCAATTCATCAGTTAATGTAAGAATGTAGGTTAAAGCGTTTGTTCTTCAGTTGTGCTAATGTGTTCTCCTTTGTTCTGTAACCGTTTTTGGAAAATAAAAGTAATTTGGTGGGGCTAGAAGGGAGTCATTCTGACCCCGGCACAACCTTCAAGTCATCGTTTTATGTAAGAAAGCACGTTAAATCGTTTGTGCTCCATTTGTTCTAATTTGTTCTACAGTACCAACTTTCGTTCTTTAATCGTTTTTGAAAAATAATGAAAAGTAATTTTGTGGGACTATAAAAACTTCATACTGCCCCCCCCCACACACAACCTCATGTCATTAGTTAATGTAAGAAATTAGGTTAAATCGTTAGTGCTCCATTTGTTCTGATTTCTTCTACACTATCAAACTTTTTCTTTAACAGTTTTAGAAAAATAATGAAAAGTAATAGTTGTGGGGCTAGAAACACGTCATCATGGCCTCCCAGAACATTGAAATCACCGTTTCATGTATTATAGTAGGTTATATCGTTTGTACTCGATTGTGCTAATTTGTACTAGAATATCAGTGTTTGTTCCTAACCGCTTTAGAAAACAAAGAAAAATAATTGTGATGGGGCTACAATGACGTCGTTCCTTCTCGCCATGGCCTTAAAAACGTCGGTTAATGTAAGAAAGTATATTTAATTCTTTTGTCCTTTGTTTGTTCTAATATGTTCTACTGTATAAAAATTTTTCTTTAGCCGTTTGTAAGTAATAAAGAAAAATGGTTGAATGGGGCTAGAACGACTTCTTCCTGTCTTCTTCCACTACAGCCTTGAAAGCATGCGTTAATGTAAGAAAGAAGTTTAGATCGTTTGTACTCGATTTGTTCGAATTTGTTCTACAGTTTAAAAGAGTTTGTTCTTTAAGTGGTTTAGAGAAATAAGTTAGAACCATATTTAAAATTTTAGCTAATTATTTATTGACAAAGAGGTAACATTAGGAAAATATATAGAAAACAAATTGTGAAATCAGAACATTAAATTATACGTAGTAATGTTTATTTAATTTTATCTGTACTTATTGAATTTGTAAAATGAAAATGAAATATTTGAGTTTTACGTCCCACGTTTATGCCAGTTAGGCTAAAGGAGACGGTGATGACGAGCAATGACTGAAATGGTGGAATGAAAAAAGTGGGAGGAAACGGGAGAAAACCGACAAAACCCACACACATGGTGTTTGTCCACGACAAAGTTTACTTGACGGGGGCTGGGATGGAACCCGGGACCCCAAACACCAGAGGTGAACGCTCTACCACTGAGCCACCGCGCCATCAGACTGTGCTTAGAAAGACTTTATCAAGAATAATAGCATATGTGGTATCATATTTTTCTTAGAACTTTTTATATTTGTTTGCATATCATTGTAGCATTTCTATTTATTATCTAGACGCCGACAATGTGACACATAATGACCCACACAATCATTTCTCATCTGCGGTGAGAACTCAATTACTGCCTTTAGTGTCCACCTGTAATTCATAAGGCAAAATTACGTAAGTATTGATTTCAGAGAACACATTAACGGTTTTGTAATTCCGACATTTGGAAATTTCATTGATATATGTTCTACGAGTTGACTTAAAACTTCGACAAATACCTATGGTCTAACAAATGTACATTTTGACTGTACAACTCCGTTGCAAAGATAGTTATCCTGTATCTAGAGAGAGAATTATCTTGTATTCTGAATTCACTGGGTACCTTGTCTGGGTTTTCAATTATTTGCGAACTTTGCATATAGCTATTCTGGACATAATTTGCTATTAGACGTTCAAGGCATTCCGGAAACCCATTTTGATTTGCTTGTACACACAGTCTAGAAAGGTCTATTCCCTCTAATATTTTTTGAACAGAACTTTGAAGAACACCTTTTCACAATTTTTGTTGTTGGGAAATTTTTACCCATAATTCCAGAAACCACGAATTCAACATCACAATCACACAAGCAAGTCTTCTGAAGAAAAACACTTAATAAGATCAATGCTCGAATAGAGTAAGCCTTCCTACTATATCCTTGCTCAGCGATTTCTATTATTATGTCTCTGAGCAAATCCCTTATGCATAAAGAGGAATCTGCACAAATAGCATAATTATGGTCTTGTTTCCCGCTGTCACTTATAAATGAAAGAAACATGTTTTCGTCACAATAACAGGCAGATTAACATTTGCATATTCCACGAAACGTCCTCACTCAAGTGTTACAGGATCGTGGTTTTTTAGTATATTTTGATGTACAAATGAAAGAGTAAAATTACCACATGAAGGTCTACGAAATGGTCAAAAATATCCAATAATATCAACCCTAAAACCAGACGAAATATCTGACTTATTAACTCTTACCGTAAATGTAGATGGCTTACCTGTTTGCGAAAGCTCTTCAAAATCTTTCTGATCGATACTTGGGCTATTAGATCAGTCGGTTAACAAAAAACCCTTTTTAATTGCTCTTTACTTGGGCGATTCTAAACCTAGCAGCAGTTATGAATTTCTTCAGCCATTCGTGAATGAGTGCCTTGAATTGGAAACAAGAGGAGTAGTTGTCAATGGTAAGGTTTATGGTTTTCGCGTAAGTTGTTTTGTAGCCGATGCTCCGGTAAGGGCATATGTGAAGTGTATAGTGTATCATAATAACTTTCATGGATGTGAGAAATGTGAAAAAGAGAGAGTCAGCTATGAAGTTATACAACATGGCAGTATGAAGTTAATTTCAACAAAAGAACTGATTCCAACTTTCGTAACATGTTTAATGACGACCATCAACGCTGTGAAAGTATCTTGTCTAATCTACAGTTAGGATTAGTTTCAGAATTTCCTTTAGATGCTATGCATCTTCTATATTTCCTTTAGATGCTATGCATCTTCTATATTCTAAATGTTTATACGGATGTGGGTTGAAAAGGGTCCCAAACAATGCCGACTAAGCTTTCTTCTAACCAGGGAAGTGTCACAAAGATTGGAAAGCTTTGCCAAATTTTGTCCTAGAGAGTTTGTTCGTAAACCCAGAGTTTTAAGTGCTTCTAAATTTTGGAAAGCTCGGAGCTTAGGGCTTTCATACTGTATTTCGGACCTATAGTTTTACGAGGACTTATCCCTAACCATTTGTATGAACACTTTCTCATACTACATGTAGCAGCTTACATACTTTGTAGCAAAGTGTTCAGTGGCAACTAAGAAGTGGAGGTTATATGCAAGTCAGCTACTTTACGTTTTTGTTAGTTCTCCATGTATATTATTCTAGAAGTATTTTAACATACAATTTTCACAATTTACTTCACATTGCAGACGACGTAGCCAATTACGGGCCCTTAGATATCTTATCTGCTTTTCCCTTTGAAAATAAAATGCGGAAGATTAAATCCATGGTGCGTGGTTCCAATCGTGTGTTGACGCAGGTTGCAAAGAGATTGTGCGAAATAGATTCAGTTTCTTGACAATACTATGAAGATGATCCGTCCAGTAACAATTGACAAGAATAAAAACATACAGTCCATACGGTTGGAGAAACTTGGTGGGTGTTTGCTTTCTTTTGAATCACCGGATAATTGCTTTATGACTAAAGCGAAAGAAGTACTTTTGGTAAAATCAATTCTTCAGAATAGTAGAAACTCTGAACCTTACTCATTAAGGTGTCAAGTGTTTTTGAAGAAAACAGACATATTTCATAAGCATCTTAATAGCAGTTCGCTACACATATTTAGAGCATCCGAAGTAAAGGGTGAATTAACAATCTCATCCAATGAATTTCTCACAAAATGCATTCTAATTAGGAACTTCTGTAATGAATCCCTGTATTCCTGTCTTCCTTATTGTAACATGGACCATTTTATTAGAATTATGAATTTACACATCGATGAGATTTTGCTGCTACCTTATATCTGAAAAACATTCCTTCGAAAAGAGAATATGACAGTTCTAATCAGATCCGATCAGAAAGTTCATCCAAGTTCGTCAGCCTTAAAAAGCAGCAAGATGGAAAATGGACGAGCGAAAGATTCTTGGCGACCTGTTAGAGAAAGTTAGGAAGTTGCCGAGAAGTGGCAAGATTGAAGATATTCGAGTTTTAGGGTTGACGATGGTGTGAGACCTCGCGCCAACTTCCAAAGTTTCTAACACATGTTGTCGCTAAGGAGCTTTGCTCATCCATCCTCCGTCTTACCACTATTCTGGGCCTGACGAACTTCACTGAAGTTTTGGTATCTCTGATATTTTTGATCGGATCTGACCGTGTTTTCACATATATGTAATCCCATACACTTGATAGTACGGTTAGTTGACTAAAGCTCACGGAAACATTTTACACATGTTAGTGCAAAAATATTTGGAAAAAGTTTACAAAATATAATGATACGACCTACCTCATATTTCATAAATATTTCAATACTCGGGACGCTATAAAGAACCTTTGTGCATAATTTCAACTCTCTAGCTAACTGGGAGGACCCTAAACAATGAGAGTCAGTCATTGAGTACGTTAGTGGGCGAAAAAAGCTGATTTCAGAGGTCCACAACTCAGACATGGTTTATGCTACGGACATGCAATTTTGCACATTTGTGCATAACTACCACATCACTCAAACTTCATAAGCTCACTTTCCCGTCTTTAACATCGATTAGTTTTTATGGACCCTCGAAATCAACGATTTCGCGATAACCTCTGGTTCGTGTATAACTTGACTTTAGTAGTTGTACATTTCTTGGTGCTCTTGGATGGACATGCTATGCCGCGTGTGTTGATTAATAGGTAGATAGGTTCCTTAGATAGGTTTTACTGTATTTCAGGAGAGAAAGTTAGAGCTAAGATACACATCCAGGTTAAAAAATTAAAAATCTAATTTTCTGAGATATAAAATGGCGGCAAAGTATCGTTGATGTATGATCTCCAAAGTGAATTCAGTTAGCATTTGAAGAGTTGAAAAATAGCAGTGTGTACTGAGTTGCAAACCCTGGAAATATACTGTTTTTTTAGAACTGTATAGAACTTTATGAGAAAATCAGTAATACAAACATTACTATCGCAACGTCATTAGTTGTTTTCCAAAACTATTTTCTACTACTCTCATAAGGGAAGCTCAGGTGGGAAACCTACACTTTCTTTATGTCAGCCGGAGAATGTTTGAAGTAATCGAGACACTCTGTCCAAGTAATTTTCTTACATTGATCTGAAATTTAGGCTTAGCACCAAAATTAATGACGTTGCTAAATGCCTTTTTCTGAGTTAAAAAAAGATTTGTTTTCGTTGTGAAATCATGACTAAGGCTTTTCACTTCGATGAAACACGTTTGGTTCTGGAGCTATACATCTGCTGTCTGTCTTTCAGAATCTGTTTTTAACGGTATTCTATGAGAGAAAAAATTGTGAGCAGAGAAGACCACTGCATTATTTTAGAAACGACGCTAATAATGAGTGTCCCAAACTTCACGCAAGAATTAATTTTGACATAAAATACATATTTATACTTAAAACTTGATTGTATTTATTTATTTATTCATTCATAAACTATACAGTATACGGTTATGCATGGAACAACACATCGGGTAAATAGCCTCCACATACGCATACTGTTGAAATTTTCCATGACGCTTTTGTGCCGGTGCTGTGTCATCAGTTGTAGCTCAAAATATCGCGTGTCGAATATCTTGAATCGCGTGTCGAATACCCCTTGTTGTTCTGTTCCTCGTGGTTTTGATCAATTCAAGAATGATGACCTAATCGGGAAGTATCAGACTGTGCTTGAAGGTATGCGGAAAGGAAAGAAGGAAGCTAGTCGAGTTTATTTAACAAATATGCATATACAAGAGCCGTCTGAGAATGTACAGTTGTAGTCAAAGTTTTCAAAAGTTCATGTTTCTTTATATCAAATACAGAGTCACTTCATTTCCAATAGACAAATACTTCACACTTTTAAATGAATCTGGTTGACTTTCGTTCATATAGCGTTCATTTTCCTTGAAGTACTACGCTTGTTGGCATTCCACAGACGTCAATTCGATTTTCTGAACTACAAATGCAACGATTTTTTGATTAACAAAGCCATCAGAGTGTTATCGGTGATAAGGATGATTTTCAGCTCAAGTCAAAATGTCAAATTACTTTTTGCGCGAATATTGGGACACACTTTCGTATCAAGCAGACAGGAGACATATTTTGATCCAAGTCTGTACCACAGTATTAATTACGTATGAGAAAATCCGGAAATTTTACTTTCCGTATTCCGGAAAAAAATCGGAAATTGCGAATGTCGGAAAATCTTAATTTTGGTGAAAAATCGTATGTTTAGAAATAATGTTTTTTTCTCCCACGGTCAAGAGTCAACATGTTGAATTAGTGTGTTTAACCAAGCTCCAGTTTTTTTTGTTTGTTTGTTTGTTAAGGCAATGAAAACCAGCTTTTGTAAAGTACAGCAATTCCCTACGCGACCAATTGAATAAATAGACATAAGATATGATATTAAAAAAACACACTTCAAAGCTTTCAGTTCGTAAACACTGCTCAAAGTTTTGGTCCAGCTGGAATCCGCGTGTTGTGACCCTGTTGCTCCTTAGCTTAAACCGCCGCAGTCGGTTTTGGACAAGCCATTTTACTGAACAGGAAATATTGGGGTGCGTCACCTGGCCGATTACACCATTGTTGACGCCTTCCGTGTTCTGCTACTCAAGGCAACCCGCATGAAACAAGTGGCTGCCCGACACTGTCAAAAGCTCTGCCGCTGATTTGAGCAAAACGCGAAAATTTTCTATTTTGTATTTCCATCGCATCAACTTCTACTTTCCGTATGTTGGATATATCATCGATGGGATACACGGATGAGTCGGGCGGCCCGAAATACATTGTCAAGTAACTTCTTTCATGTGAATGGCCTTGCGTAGCAGAAGCCAGAAGGTGCCTGCAATGATGCCATTGGCTAGATGGCCCGCGCCATAAGATCCCGCGAAAACATTACTTCTGCGCTCCCTCCTTCCATTTAGCTTTGACGGTGATCTCAAGAGCACCACGTGGCTTAAAACAAAAATCAGATTCTTGAAACCCAGACTGCTTGTTTCATCTAAGTACGTATTTTTCTAAAGCCGGATTTCGGAAATTTTTGGCCTAGTATTAATGCCTTCAATGAATTTTTTCAGTTTTGTAAGTATCATTCTTGTCTAAACCGTATCAGTATTTAATAACAAATTAAAAGTATTTAATATTTTCTTGGTTTGACATAGCAGAATTCTGTGCTCTCTTGCATAATTGTGGAACGTGTCATGTATTCATACAAGTAGTTTCTATGAATGTAATATAAAATTATTTTTTAAATAAGTCTCTTCTCATTCTTTGTTTGCACGAATTGTTTTCTCGTAGTTCCAATACTTACCAGGAAAACTTTCTTGCATTTGAGAATTTAAGAAATAAAAGTGAGACCATCCATCTTACGCCATCCCTATAATATTGTAAAATGACATACAAAATATCACAATGTTATTTGTAGTAAAGTTATTTCCTATACAATTATCGTACAGCATTATAGTTTTAGGACATCTGAGTAATAAGCAAAGTGTATATGGTTATCACTAAAACGAAAATGCAAATGGTTATCAATGAAAGAAAGAAATGTTTTCATTGGTTGCCCGAGCGTAATGGCCTTAAAAGCATAACTATAGGTTTGAAAGATTTGTTTAACATGTTATAAATACTAGTTGTACGATGATTTGACACCATTTATAAATTACATTGTGTGTATATGTATATATGTTTTTCCTCCAAATTTTTGAATAAAAACTGTCCGCTCAAATATACCTCTTTGATTTTCTTCTTGTCCTTGAAGTACTTCACCAGTCATGTGTGAAATATGACTGGCGGTTCTTTTTACAAACTGGCGAGGATTGTAACTCCCTTGGTCACAACAGGAGAATGGCGGCATTGTACCTTGTGCAGGACCAGACAATACTGACAGAGGTAGTGGTGTAGGGGTAGCAAGCCTGCTTGCCAAGTGGCATTCGGCTAGGTCGAGCGTGAGAACGAACACTTCTCTGGCAGGGCTTTCTCTGGGTTTCTTCAGTCCTACCTGTAGAATACCCAGAGCCGCACTATCTTCCCATATTCTTGTTCCTCTCCTATATCGGCTTGATATCTAAAAGTTATATATAAAGTTCAACTTCACTAGAAAAGAAATGCCACTTGGGAAGCAGGCTTGCTACACCTACACCACTGGCTGCGTCAGTGTTGTCTGATCCTGCACAAGGTACAATGCCGTCATTCTCCTGCTACGACCAAGGGAGTTAAAATCCCCAGCATCCAGTCCATGTTGGTTGAAATATCGTTGTTACCTGTCATTTGCCCAACGTGGGGCCAACGTTGATAACTGGTAGGAAGTTGATAAATGGTTGTGTCATCATTTGTATTGTCGTTGGCCCAACGTCGATCTATAGTTGATAAATGTTTGACGTTCACTAACGGTTGTGTTAGCATGTGTCCTATCGTTGGCCCAACGTCGATATATGGTTGAAGTGCATTAACGGTTGTGTTATCGTTTCTATTGTCGTTGGCCCAACGTCGATATATGGTTGATATGTGTATAAAGTTACGTAATGGTCGCAATTACGGTTCTTTTTGTTGGGCCAAGGTTGTAAAAAATAAACATTGTCAAACGGTTGCGGTAACGGTTGATCTTTTGTTGGCACAACGTTCACACAAACATTAACGGGTAAAACATGGTTGAACAAGTGGTTGACGCGATATCTACGGTTGCGAAATTGTTGAAAAACTGTTGTTTTCTTCGTGGACCCAACGTTGGGAAGTGGAGCGTTGGCTCGACCATTGAAAAAGCGGACATGCCCAACCATCGATTCAACGGTTAATAACACTAGTCAATAAGATTTTGGCACAGACATGAGAATACATGATTCTAATAGAAATTTTCACGTAGAATTCGAATCTGCGGTCAGTTTTTATTCATCACTCTCAGTTTACCGTGACAGAGGGATTTTGGGGAAATTTCCCCTAAAATTTCCTTTTTTTAAACTATTTTTTTACGTGTAGCTCGGGTACCATTAGGTATATAAACACACAAATTGTATTGTATGTTAGCTTGATTTTTGCTTAGTAAGCCCACTAAGCTTCATAAGAATCGCATTATTCTTTCTAGAGAAATAAACATATTTATATAAAAATATGCTATGTGCACTACTCATTTTACCATATTCATTAGTGTAGATATAATAACATATAACTTCCACGAAAATTACAATATAAGCACGGTTTATACCTCATTGGACTTCCAATAAAACATATTTTCAATGATGTGTACACCATGTCGCCATTTTTGTATAAGAGAATTTCTAGAGGTCTTTTGTAGGAAATTCCCTCCAAAAGTATCTTTTTTGTCTCAACTTGCTATTTCTATATAGTGCTACAGAAACCGGAACTGCACTAAAACATAGTTTTATGTATACTTAATAAAAATGTTAATTTCATGTGAATCGCATTATTCTGTTTATAGATATAAACTATTCTGTGTATTTATAGGTAATTAAGAATATACTATGCAAGACTTTTACCAAACACAAAAACCTAACGTTGACGTATTATTGTCGGCACATAGATGGATACTCAAATACAAACACAAATACACGCATGCTTTCTGTGGCAAATAAGTCACGTTTTAATATTTTGATCTGGCAGCAATCCATAAAAAATTTATGACTCACGTAGCCTGATAACTGTTAGTAGCGTTGAGTGACGGTCCAGGCTGGACGTGTTTTAGATATGGCCGCGTGTAAGTTGAAGTGTTTGTGCATTGTGGGGTTCGAATAGATTGTGTTGTGTGGTGATGCACTGAGTTAGATTACGTTTGTGCTCCTTCATGATTGATGGAGTGTAGGTTCGTGTGTGTGTGTGTATGTGATACCTTATAGGATGCAAGATGCCGAGGAAGTGTGTAAATCACCCGAGAAATCTCTGTTATCTATGTGGGGAGCTAACATTTAAATCGCAACCTCGATGTTTTACTCCACTTGCGAAGAAGTGTTATCAGTTATATTTTAGTTGCTGTGTTGGAGACTAAGATAAGAATTGGGCTCCTCACTACACTTGTTGTGATTGCGTAAAACGTCTGACTGGGTGGGCAAATGATGAACGAAACATGAAGTGCGCAGTACCGGTGATATGGACGGAACCAAGAGATCATTCTTCAGACTGCTACATTTGTATGACACAGATACAAGGAATAACAAGTAAATCTAAGCACACAGCACAGTACACTAATTTGCCATCAGCAATTAGGCCAGTTCAACACAGTGCAAAATCAGCTGTACCAGTACCTCCTGCTCATCTTACGGTAAATGAGGATTATGTACTTGGGGCAACTACTGAAGTTCCAAATGAAAAAAATGATCCCACTTATGTATTAAGCACATCTACATTGGATCCCTACCTGATAACTCAGGGTGAACTAAGTGACCTCGTACGGGTTTTAAAACTCTCCAAGATACAGGCAGAACATCTTGCTTCTAGACTTAAAGGCTGGAATCTGCTCCATCGTGACACTAAAGTGTGTATTTTTCGAAAACGTCATACAGAGTTTCGAAACTGCTATTCTCAAGAAAATGATTTAGTGTATTGTAATAATGGATACACCTGGACATGCACATATAAGTGCAGAGTGGAGATTGTTTATTGACTTTTCCAAAACTATTTTAAGGGCTGTCCCTTTTCACAATGGCAACAATATTCCTTCAATGCTTTTGGCTTATGCAACTAATATGAAGGAAACCTATGAAATCTCAAAATAGTGTTAGAAAGAATTCAGTATGAGAAATACAAGTGGACCGTTTGCTGTGATTTAAAAGTTATTTCTTTGTTAATGAGTTTGTACTTTGGTTATACGAAATATTGTTGTTTCCTTTGCGAATGGGACAGCAGGAACAAAGCGGAACATTGCATCAAGAAGGAATGAATGACCAAAGCGTGTATTAACTCCTCGACAGAAGAATGTTGTTTATTCCTCACTGGTGAGCCCTAATAAGATAATTCTATCTCCTCTTCACATAAAGTTGGGGCTCTTCAAAAACTTTGTTAAGGCAATGGACAAAAGTAATGCAGGATTTTGTTACCTTAAGAAAAAACTTCCTCGGATTAGTGACGCTTAAATCAAGGAAGGGATTTTTGTAGGCCCTCAAATAAGATGTTTGATTCGTGACCAAAGATTTGATGATCTCTTAACTGGCTGAGAAAGCAGTTTGGTGTTCATTTAAATGTTTAACAGAGAATTTTTTAGGAAACAAGAAAGCCCCAAATTACCGTGAAATTGTGAATGATTTCCTGCAATCATTCAAAGAAATGGGTTGCAACATGTCCCTTAAAGTTCACTTTCTAGATTCCCACCTGCATTTCTTTGCTGAAAACCTTGGTGCTGTTAGTGACGAGCATAAAGAACGTTTTCATCAGGACTCCCTGGAGAAGAGATACCAGGGAGTGGAGTTCAAAAATGCTAGCTAATTACTGTTGGACACTTAAAAGAGATGTTCCAGAAGCAAAACACAGAAGAAAGTCGACAACTAAAACATATTAGCTGAGGTAAGTAAGTGTTCATTTATTAAGAAGATACCACTCAATTCTTTTGTATTATTTATTAAGTAGATATAAAATGGTGACACGATGTATACATCATTGAAAATATGTTTCATTTTAAATCCAATATGATATAAACCGTGCTTATATTGTAATTTTCGTGGAAGTTATATGTGATTTTATTTGCACTAATGAATATTGTAAAATGATCAGTACACAGAGCATATTTTTTATATAAATATGTTTCTTTCTTTAGAATGAATAATGCCATTCTTATGAAACTTAAAGGGCTTACTAAGTATAAATCAAGCTAACACACAATATAATTTGTGCGTTTATATACCTAAGGTGCCTGAGCTACGGTATGAAAATAATAAAAAAAAATGAGGGGAAATTTCCCGAAAAACCCTCTGTCACGGGAAAACTGAGGGTGATGGAGAAAAACTGATTGCTGATTCGAATTCTACGTGAAAATTTCTATTAGATACAGGTATCTCCTTCCGTGTGCTAGAGAAAAATATTTTTTGTCGACTAGTGTAATAGGTACCATTTTCAATCTCAGCAACCGTTATTCAAACCGGTTAACGTTGATCGCAGATATTAAAAATACTCACATCCGTATATTATTTAATGCAAACGAAAATTTAACCTCTACAATTCTGCACAAACGATGTGTAAACGATCGCGACAATTTGTGGTTCAATCGAACATGGTGGGCCTAGTACTTAGACAGCTCCCCTTTCTTTTCGTTCTGTCGACGCACCTGATAGCGTAGAAACAAAAGTTTCGCCTGCGTATTACTGTACAAACGATGTACAAACGATGTACAAACGATTGAGATAATTTTCTTTTGAATCAGACGTGAGGAGGTGCTACTAATTAGGCATCCTATACTTTGTTATCGTTATGGCGCGCCCCTAATTCTGTACAAACGATAATTTCGAATGCAAATTTCTGTACAAACGATGTACAAATGATTGCGACAATTCGTGATTGAACTGGACATGGTGGAGGGTCTACCATTTAAACAGCCCCCACTTTTTTGTTCTGGAGGCGCCCCTAATTATGTACACATGAAAATTTCGCCTGCACATTTCTGTACAAACAATGTACAAACGATTGTGACAATTTGTGATTGAATTGGACATGGTGGGGGGCTACAATTTAGACAGCCCCCCACTTTTTTCCTTCTGGCGGCGCCTCTAATTGTGTACAAACGAAAATTTGCCCTGCACATTTCTGTACAAACGATTGAGACCATTTCAGATTGACTTTGAAAAGGGGGGGGCTGTCTAAATGGGCGTCTGCTCTTCACCTCTAGTGTAATGAAATTCTTCCACCAGAAAATCTGTAATCAGCACTGTCAGTAGCTACGTCCTCGACTAATATAAATTTTCAAGTACAGCTTTACTTTCGTATTTTTTTTTCAACAGTTAACCAATTTAAAACCATATTATAATTCAAAGTACTTATCATATTTCTATCGTAAACAAGAATATGTAGTTAACTTCTTAAATACTTCTGTCCGCAGTAACCCGTTCGGCGCGTACAGCAAGAAAAAACATGTTTGGCGTCTCACAAATGACAAAAGAGAAAAAAGAAAAGCAAAAGCAGCACAACAGTGCCTTATCGCAGGCAGAGCTGACAACATAGTTTCGCTCGTCACTTACGCCAATAGACCTACAAGCGGTGGACAAGAGTTATACAGTTACAATATACGTTGTGCCACAGTAGCGCTACAGGCGGAATGTGCACGAACTAGAAATGAGTATGTTTCTTACAAGCATCAGTCACTGTTGTACCCTCTTCACATTATACACGTGCTTTTTTCTCCCACTATTTGACCTTGACATGCAGAAGTACCAGGTTTTCCGAGTTCACAACCATTAACTGTTTGTGTATAGAGTACGTTTTCAGTTCTTCGAATGACTGTGCGCGCGAAGAACAAGGGTGATGATCGGACTACCGTATACGGCAGCCAGAAACACCCGGTTGCAATAATAAATGTAAAATACAAATATAGAGCCATGACAATGCCGTGATGATGTATATATATATATATATACATATATAGGGGAAACCATACAGTTATTGGCACTTTAAGGATTTCTTTTCGTTCATATCTTTATAACAGATTCATTTTGTAATATATACTGGCGTTTTTTTATATAGTCTACTTTCTGGGAATCTATAAATGAATAATATGTTGAGAAATTACAATACAAATGTAAAGTTTAGCAATAAAAATATATTTTGTAATGTGACAATGATCTTACAGTTATTGGCACTCAAAAAACAGTTATTGGCACCATTATAAAACATACAGTAGAAGAGATGATTGACAGAAATAAGGCCTGTAGGCCTAACTGAAAGTAATATCAATTATTATATTTATCAATACATACAAAATAGACCTTGGATATTATAAAATAAAAACAAATTGAAACCGGGGAATGCACAACATATTTTTAAAATTAAGAAAAACGGTAATGCACAAACGAAATTGTATGTTTCAATGATTTATTTCAATCCGTTTCATTATCTCGTCTTCATCTGTGACACATTCACTGTCATCCTGTAGAGCGTAACACACATGATACACAAATCCATCTTCTATATCTTCCAGTATGTGTTCCTTGTGGTACTTTGGAATGCAACGACTGTGGTATTTGTTGTGGCACAACTCGCATTCAAGCTCCGTCCTTCCCGAAAAGAATAGCTGAAAACAGTGTTTGCAGGATATTACGTTGCTTCGCGCAGCTGATCACGAAACGAAGTTCAGCCTCCTTGTGAGTGTTCCATTTTGTAATGATATCTTAGACTTGAGAAATGGTTATCCTTCCTTTCTTTTTCATTATTATTTGGCCATGAAACAAACGTTTGAAACATATATAAGCATACGCAAAATTTCCAATCGACCAGTGAAAACATCTTTCTAAAGCCTGTAGTTTCGGAGATCTCATTGTCGAAAGGATTGGCCACAAAGATATAAACGTCCTCAACATATAGTTTCAAAGAACTCGAAAGGTGGAAGTACAATTCACATGCATTGATTTTTGAGAAGACTTATTAAAGTACAAAGGCTTTAAGCACTAATTTTATATCATAAACGTTATGAAAAAGATATAGTTAACTAATTTAGATTATTTAAAGTACAAATACTTAAAATGTTTGTCTCGGGTCCAACCAGAACTTCCTAACTCAACATACTTGTACACTTTATGAACAAAATTATACTTGTTTAACAGCGAAATTATTGATGCCACATGAAATTTTGATCTTACACTTCATCTGTACTCTTTCTTTTATAAAAACAATCTATTTCTTCCTTTTTTCTGAAAATAAAGGTGGACGTATTTTACAAATACTTATGTCTTTTCGGGTGCAGAATAATGCCCGTTCAATACCACATAGATGTATTGGCTTGTAGTACTGAATCGCACCCTTTGCAAACAAAAATTTCTGAGTGCGTACCAGGAAAGATTGCTAACCAGCTCCGGAAAGAGGTCGCAACCTCCGGAAATATTTCAGGAAGAAACATTGGACATGTCTGCTGCAGAGATCAGTAAATAACCACAGTTGAACGAAGAAATTAGTGTGGGAAATCCGCACTTTTAATTCATTTTATAACCATCATTTGTTGTTGGTTTCATAGTTCTCATAAAATGTGAACGTGATTTAAAAAAACAATGATAGAGTATGAAAGCCGAAAGAAGCATTTAAATAAGAAATAACCTATCTTGTGGATCTTTAAATAAGAAGAAAAAATCAATGGAATAGAAACATAAACGTTACCCATGCACACACGATCTTTGTACATCGCAAAGTTTACTTGATGGGAGCTGTGATTGAACCCCTTGTCCTTACAGAACAGTTGACGTACAATTCATGTTCATTCCTGTTGTTCGTTCGTTTGCTGTGATGAAAAGACCTACAGCTTATTGTGAAATTCATGTTTTAATCACACCGTGATCAAATAAGAATCTTTTAATTCTATACGATGCTAATATTAGCATAGATATTATTTGTAAATAACTAGATACTTGAACAAAATAACTTTCAGTACAGGAAACAAAACACCGGTGGGTGGAGACTCCTGTGAATTATAGTGATAACTTTAACATCTTTTCGAGAACAAAACTCTTGGATATTATTGTTTTGTACATAGGAAAGGTCAGTGTTTCTTTTGCTTACGATTACGTGAGCTTGAGAATGACACGTTTCGCTCCTCCTTTCATTGCTTGTCTTCAACACAGTATCACAATAAATTCGAAACTAGGCACTGCAGAGTATCGCAGTGAGAACATCAACAATAAATAACAATTTCCTGTAACAACTTTAAGCACGATGTGCCTTCAGCGCGAACGGTACCGGGTTCGATTCACTGTGGTGGCACTTGGTCAAAATGTAACACTCTTTTTAGGCCAGTCACCTTGAATGAGGGTTTTTTGGGTCTTCCTCATACACACCATGCAAATGCCTAGGGGTGGTACCTAACTTTTCACACAATTAAGATTTTCTGATTGAAGTGATTCTACTTAAGGAACGTCTAAGACGATTTTTCGTTTTTTTTTTTACTTTTATTAAAGTGTAAAAATTCCAAACAAATGTACAATGTTACTCTTGTGCAGATCACATCTAATGTAACCCACTAACATTTTGAATCAGGTCCAGTTGGGACAAAATTTTCTAAAAGGGAGCATGAACATGCCAATTTTGGTTGCTAATCATGTTCACCAAATATTAGTAATTTTAAGCATTACCTCATTAGCTATACTGTCTACTGTATCCTTGGTATTATCACAATGGAAAGTTCGCTGACAGTATCCGTAACTTTTTGTAAAAGAGTGATGAGTAATCACAATTTAATTTTGTAACGGTCATGATGGATCAATGGTTGAGTTCCAATGGTAGATTGCCAACAGCCAGTCCCAAAATGTAGGAAGAGGGGGAGTAGAATTTAGGAGAGACGAAATTCAATCATATTTTAGTTCATTTGCAGGCCTACCGTGAAACTTTTAGGGGGCGCTTCTCATCCCTATGGATAAGGTCTGGGTAGAGTGATTACTTCTGGTGCTTGGGGGTTCCTGCCTCAATCCGAGTTCATGTTAATAGGGAATTGTGGTAAACAAAAAAAACTGTGAGCATTAGTTCTCCTGTTTACTTCTACTTTGTTCATTCCACCATTTCATTTATTATTATCAGCGATCCCACAACACGTTAAACTAAAAAACAATCTTTATTCCGGAAGGGAAAGGTTACTTTAGAGAGCAAAGTTCCATTCTGAAAGAAACATTGACTCCATCCTCTTTTCTATTCTCGTTACCTCTCATAATGTTTTTCCTCCTTTATTATTTATGAAAAAAGTATGATAGTCAATATTTGCAAATAAGTCAATATTATTATTTACCAAAATTCTTTATTTCTCCGGAGGGTCTTTACATGAGGTACAAACCTATTACATGTTAGGTTTGAGGAGTGTGGTGGCTCAGTGGTAGAGGCCTTACAACCAGTACTTTGGGGGTCCCTGATTAGATTGCAGTTCGAGGCGTGTGGACTTTCTGATGAACAAACACTGTGCTTGTGGGGTTTTCTTGGAGTTCTTCCGTTTCCCGTTTATTTCATCATTTCATTCATTTCTCATCATTACCGCCTCCTTTAGCCCAACCGGAATAATCGAGGGACGTAAAACTAAAAATGGGACATGTATAAACATTTTCGAGAATAAAATTAGCACATAACAAACTTCTACAATCAACAACAGCCAAATATTCTCTCTCACAAAAATGCAAATGAAGTCATTCGCCATTCCAAAGTATGTTAGTAATCATCCATACACAAAGAAAACATCGCTAAATCCTCGTGACGCTTTTTATGGAGGACGTATGAATGCCATGCATTTGTACCATAAAGCACAAGAGCCTGAAGGAGGACATTGTCATTTGGAAGCTGTGTCTCTTTTGGTAGGCTTGCCCATTGTTTAATATAGATACATATCATAGAGGTGATCGAAATTACATATGTTAGTATAAAATCTTATGCGTAGTTTTCGAGAAAGAGGGAGATAATAAAGGATGTCCCGTTAAGAATGCAACTTTTGAAATGCCATCCATTTTTGTTCTACTGTAGGCATCACGTGCTTTCAAGTCGGGGTGCCATATTACATATCGATATCTTGATTGTGTTTGCACACTATCAAATAAATCAACCATAACTAAATCTATGAGTTTTTCTTTGCAAAACACGTTCATTTCCAATTTTAATCTTTCATCAGCAATGTTCACACAACCGATCTTATCAAAAAACACACTTGGAAAACTGATGTTCATTTCGTTAATAATAATAATAATAATAATAATAATAATAATAATAATAATAATAATAATAATAATAATAATAATAATAATAATAATAATGTTTCATCTCATTTATACATGTCTTATACACTTACGATGAAGATATCAATTTAATAATTGAAGATCGTTCATGTTACGTCCAGATAAATTAATCTAAATTCCTTTATATGTTAAACATACATTTCCACTTTGCAAATACGATACTAATGCATCAATATCAATAAAAACCAGAGACCAGGAAAAATATGTATTTCACACTAATATCGTGCGTTTTACAGCATAAAGAGCATATTTGCGGGACGTTAAACTGAAAGATTTCATCTCTGTCTCTTTTACGATGGGATATGATGTCTGAATGATTGTGAAAACTATCACTTAACTAAGTATGATGTTCTTATTCCGTGGTAAATACGAAAACTCAAGGGTCCTCGATTCGACCCCCCTTCGAACCGTATGGACTTTGTACTGAACAAACACTGTGCTCGTGTGTTTTCTCGGGGGCTCTGCCGTTTTCTCCCAATTTCTTCTTCATTCTACTATGTTCAATGTTAAAATAAGCATGTTTGGTGATCCCAAGCACATACATTAGACAGACAGATAAACAGTTTTATTTTATTTATATTAAATAAGTAAAGGGATGACTGTTCGTACGTGAGGACACAAAACAATCACTACATTTGTACTGAGGTTTGAACGTCTGAATGATAAAGTGTACTTATCTATGGTGCTTAGGGTCCCTGGTTCGATCTCCAAGGAAGTAAATTTATTGTGGGCAATATCACACTTTCTTTTTTTGGGACTCTCTCTTTTTACATTAATTCCAGCACTTTTCTTAAACATGTGTTCTTTTAACGTAAGGAGCATATTTGTGGCATTATTATAATCACACTTCTCAGAAACGAGATCTCGCAGCCATTACATTGCATTCTTCTTTTTTCACACACACACACACACACACAAGTAGATGTACCCCACTTGGGACGGCTGAGTCAGCGAAATTTGATCCTGTTTTCCTGGAATTGGTAGGCAAGTTTCGACAAGCCTTTAGTTGCTATGGTCATAGCCTTTTACGGCTACCAGAGAAGTGCGTGGGAAAATTTTGG
Source organism: Thermobia domestica (assembly GCF_964235325.1). Lineage (NCBI taxonomy): Eukaryota > Metazoa > Arthropoda > Insecta > Zygentoma > Lepismatidae > Thermobia > Thermobia domestica. The sequence goes on from NW_027656576.1 coordinate 74,082, forward strand.
TTTATCTGAACGTGTATGAGAACAGTTTGTTGTTATGGTGATAGTCTTGGATGGTCATACTCTTGGAGGGATCATAGTCCTATCAGTTATCATGATCGAAGCTTCATGATTGATTGATTGATTTTTGCTTTTCGTTATGTATTGAATAGCTAGATGCTCTTGGCCTTCATAGTCTTGGATGCTCATACTGTTGACCGGGTCAGAATCCTATCAGTTATCATGATCGAAGCTTCCCAATGGATTGATTGAATGATTTTTGTCTTTTCGTTATGAATTTGAATCCCAAACCCCTCCACTTCCTCCTGCGAAGAACGTAAGGGAACGTTGTTACTATGCTCATACTCTTGGACGGCGAAGCTTCCCAATTGGTTGATTGATTGATTTTTGCTTTTCGCTATGTATTGAATAGCTAAATGCTCTTGGATGGATGAGAGTTCTATTAGTTATCATGATCGAAGCTTCCCAATTGATTGATTGATTGATTTTTGTCTTTTCGTTATGGATTTGAACCCCCACCAAACCACATCCACTTCACTCCCTCCTGCGAAGAACGCAAGCGAACGTTGTTACTATGCTCATACTCTTGGACGTCTATCACGTTCGAAGCTTTCCAATTGATTGAATATCAAGTTCGAAGCTTCCCAATTGATTGATTGATTTTCGTCTTTTCGTTATGTATTGAATAGCTATTTTGTATAGCGAAGAGCATACTTAATGTCTTAAAATATTCAATGCTTTCTCATCGAGAATCGAACCTGTAGCGAAGAGCATACTTAATGTCTTAAAATATTCAATGCTTTCTCATCGAGAATCGAACCTGTACACTAAATATGTTTTCATTTTGAAAGCTCTCTCATTGAAATTGAACGCAAGACCAGTACTTCACGATTTAGAGTTGAATTAATTCTTGCATAAAAAAAAAAAGAATTTCATGTATTGATTTTAGCGTAGCATATGATATGCACATTGTTCGAAGCTCTTCATTTCGAAGCACTATAATGTTTTCAAGTGTTCAATGATCCCTTTCTCTCTCCTTCTCTCTCTCTCTCTATCATCGAGAATCGAACCCGGACCAAAGTGGTATTAAAACATAAATAACAACCATAAAAATAAAATTTAAAAAATACAGCATCACATTATTATTATTATTATTTTGGGAGTGAAAGTGAAGCAGACAACTAATCTTGATTGTAGCTTCGCTAACTTATGAAATAAAGACTTTACACAAAATTCTACTTTGGTAGGGAGCTGGGATCGAATTTGGTACTTCATGATTTTAAAGTTGAACTAGTCCTTGCATGAAAAAAAAAAGAATTTCACTTCGTTTTCACGACAGAAAGGATCGAATGACTTTCATGTCTTAAAATGTGTAATGTTTTCTCAACGAGGATCGAACCAGCAGGACACGGGAATCAAACGCAAGACCTGAGAATCAAACGCAAGACCTGTACTTCACGACCATTGAGTTGAATTAATCCTTGCATGAAAAAAAAAAAAAAGAATTTCACGTATATAGCACATCGTTTCACGACAGAAAGGAACGAAATAGAAATATTTAATGCTCTTTCACTAAGAATCGAACCAGAACCCTAATATATGCTTTTATTTTGAAAGTTCTCTCATCGGAATCGAACGCGAGATCAGTACTTCACGGAAAGGAACGAAATAGAAATATTTAATTCTCTTTCACTAAGAATCAAATCAGAACCCTAAATATGCTTTTATTTTGAAAGTTCTCTCATCGGAATCGAACGCGAGACTTCACGATTTAGAGTTGAATTAATCCTCGCATGAAAAAAAGAATTTCATGGAGTAATCCACCGTGAGGTGAACACTCTATCACTGAATGTCAGTGCCTGGCATATAGATTAGATTTTATTTAAAAAAAACTTTTCGTCTTATTTTTTTTCTAGTCGTCTTGTATTGGGTAGCTAGATTCCCCACCTCAGCCCCCAGATCCATTTTGTAATGCTAAGAATAGAAGTTCCCAGGTTTTCTGCGAAGAGTTTTGAGGAGTTTGACCTGATCTTATTCTCACGAAACGGCTGGAAAATTTTCGTCTGGAACCTTCTCAGGAAATTGAGTTGATAAGACGATTGTTGTGGTTCATGGATGTTTTTAAAACGTATTGGTAGCGGAAGCACTTCTCATAGCATATCATAATGTTTTAAAAACGTAGGATGAGAAAATGTGTATGCTCAAATCATCAGGGTTGATTGTATTGCATGTGAAAAGTATTATATGGATATTCACATGATGGTGATGAGATATTGCGCTATAACATTCCCATAGCACAAAAGATTACGCCCCACGAAATGTCTGTAGGTTATGAACTATTTGTTTATCTAATTTGGTCTTGGGATTCTCACGAATTCACTTGTAAGTGTTCATGGGAATAGAATTTGTTTGCAGACTGTTCTTTGATCGAATAGACCTTAGTTGCTCAGGGGAATATCGCATTGCATGAATCGTGAATATCGTATTTTCAAACGTATACAGCATTTGAGATTACATGTATGTTTGTTGTCGGCTTCACATACGAACATACTCACGTGCGACTGAAGATAGTGTAATCTGAATGCGAAAACGCTGAGTTTGTGTAATGAAAAATAAGTCTGTTAATAGATAAGATTTACTAAAGATGATATTTTGATACATCTATCAAATAATGTGTGTGAATAAGGAAATGAAATTGAATAAGGATATTAAATGTAGCAGGGGAGAGGTGGGGAGATTTTATTCGTTTGGAAAAGCTCATATGTTTCTTGAAAACAGTTATCATAATAAACTTGCTTTATTTTTGACTTCCAATGCTCTACCATCCGTAAATCGAACTCAGGATCACGTTCCGTGTTAGCTATTAGAACAGCTGGAGGTGCTGAAAAGATGAGCAGACGGTACAGCGGCAAAGCGCTTACATTTGGTATATGATGGTCCCTAGCTCGACTACCGAATATATTAGCTCATGATGCCTTAGCATAATGGGCATAATCGTAGGACATTAAATAAATAAATTTGTGATGGGCAACAACGTGTTCGTTGATTCTCATGTGGTATTTCCGCTTCATCTCATAATATCATTTCATTTACCTTAATCATCCTTTCATCTTAGCCTAAAAGAGATATTCGTGGGGCGTTAAACTGAAAGATTTCATCTTTATCGTTGCACACAATTGTTTTCCCGATCAACATGTGTAACATTCTACATTTAGTCGTGTTTCTGTTCTTATGATTAGGTTTGGAGATTTACATTTTAATAAAAAAAATAAAAGAAACGAAAAATCGTCTTAGACGTTCCTTAAGTAGAATTACTTTGAACAAGAAATCTTAATTCTGTGGCGAAGGGTACGTCCCTCATGATATAGTTCATTCTCGAGACGAGATAGAATACATCGAGAAGCAAGATCGACGATACTTTTACAAAAATTTATGATGAGATCCAATGTCGGACAGATCTCCTTATAAAAGTCATAGAAAAAGGATTCATTCTGTTTTCACTGTTGTAAATTAAGGCTTTAATTGGAAGATATCCGTTAAATCGAGTAATATGGCAACTCGACTTGAAAGTACAAGACATCACATACAAATTTTGCCTTCATGTGTTACTAGCCTAGATGCTCAGTATAATAATAAGGGCGTCAACGCATCTCTCTCTGTTTCAGACCAATCTCAAAGTTCGTGAAGAAAAATTTATTACTTTTAGATTCATTTAAATGTATGTTAATTAGTTTAAATAACTTTTTTCGGTATTTCAAATTTTGTTTCCCACATATTCGAGTCGTAGTCCTTTCTCAAGTTAATAAATAATTGATATGTATGGATATAGCATTAGCCCTTGCTTAGTTGTAAAATTAGTGTAATAAATCTTTTGCACCCATGATAAGTAAATTCTCTCATTACACTATTCGTTAACTTACTTAGTTGCAAATTTCATTATTTATGCAATTCAGCTTATTTCGTTTACGATTTACTTCCTATGTGATCAAAGAAATGATCTTTGTTCGTGGGATTTCTTAAGACATCATATTCTCACACAATGTTAAGGAAAATCGATGAGCTTGAAAATTTTCAATCCTGTGTGAATGTATTAAGTTTTGTGTCTCACGCAGGAGAGTCCTTTATTATTATTATTTCCATCGAGAGATAAGAAAGGTATCCTGCGAATTCTTAAGATAATGAGGACAAGGTGATTTAATGGTCATACATATAGAATACGTCTTCGAGAGTGAACATATTATTCATTAGTTAAAGATGGCATCGTCAATGAATTTATTAACCAAACTTAATGCAGCGTCGTTAGTATCTTTTACAAAATTACAAGACTTAGAAATTAATAAAACCTATCGTATTGTAGATTGCAAATTAATTACAACCGTATATGGAAAGAAGGTTTGTGTGACTTTTGAAGCAGGACAAAAAGTGATTCTACCAGGACGATTTACTGAAAAAGTAGAAGCAGATAATGGCGCTTTATTAACATATTTGCAAAGTGGAAACGTTTGTTTAATATACAAAGGAAAAAAAAAGATTAATTTAACGGGACATAGTATGCACGATATTGAATTCACAGAGTTGAACGCATCGTAAGTGTATGAACATGTACATGATTATCGACTTATTCTTCATTCTCATCCTTTTTCACTAAAATTTCTCCCATGTTGGTGGATTTGTGTGTTTCCGGGGTCGCGAGAAATCGCAATGTCTTGCATGTACTGGACTTGAGGCAATTCATACGTGTGTAAATGAACAAAATATTATTAGTGAAATGAACACTAGTTTTCCGAATGTATCTTCGGCTTTGAAGAAGGACGGTGATATAAACATTGATGATGAAAGATTAAAATTGGAAATGAAAGTATTATGTAAACAAAAAATTATAGAAGCAATCAGGGATGAATTATTTGACAGAATTCAAACACAATCATGGTAGGGGGAAACTGATACCCAACCTGTGGATGACATCGATGAGATGGATGTGTTGATAAAAAAGAAGAAAAAATATTTTTCAGTGTAGTGATTTTAGTGAAAAGTGATATATATTTTTATGACGTAAATTGAGTGACAAGAGGATATCTAACTGTCTGAGAATTATATACATTATCAAGTTTACTATACCAATAGTGAAATGAAACACGCAAAGAAAGAAAACATATGTTTCAGTCTAGTGATTTTATTAAAGTGATATATTTTATACATTTCTGAAAAATGTA
>NW_027656577.1:0-79264 GCF_964235325.1 Thermobia domestica
GGGGTAAGAATATCCTAGGATAGATTTACCCCCCGGTATATGTTCACTGATGTAGATGTACACTTCAATATGGTATTAATAATATATCTTTTGTCTTCATTTTCTTTGAGTTTAAGGAAAACCGACAGGGGGGTAAGAATATCCTAGGATAGATTTACCCCCCGGTATATGTTCACTGATGTAGATGTACACTTCAATATGGTATTAATATTATATTTTTTGTCTTCATTTTCTTTGAGTTTAAGGAAAACCGACAGGGGGGTAAGAATATCCTAGGATAGATTTACCCCCCGGTATATGTTCACTGATGTAGATGTACACTTCAATATGGTATTAATATTATATCTTTTGTCTTCATTTTCTTTGAGTTTAAGGAAAACCGACAGGGGGTAAGAATATCCTAGGATAGATTTACCCCCCGGTATATGTTCACTGATGTAGATGTACACTTCAATATGGTATTAATATTATATCTTTTGTCTTCATTTTCTTTGAGTTTAAGGAAAACCGACAGGGGGGTAAGAATATCCTAGGATAGATTTACCCCCCGGTATGTGTTCACTGATGTAGATGTACACTTCAATATGGTATTAATATTATATCTTTTGTCTTCATTTTCTTTGAGTTTAAGGAAAACCGACAGGGGGGTAAGAATATCCTAGGATAGATTTACCCCCCGGTATATGTTCACTGATGTAGATGTACACTTCAATATGGTATTAATAATATATCTTTTGTCTTCATTTTCTTTGAGTTTAAGGAAAACCGACAGGGGGGTAAGAATATCCTAGGATAGATTTACCCCCCGGTATATGTTCACTGATGAAGATGTACACTTCAATATGGTATTAATATTATATCTTTTGTCTTCATTTTCTTTGAGTTTAAGGAAAACCGACAGGGGGGTAAGAATATCCTAGGATAGATTTACCCCCCGGTATATGTTCACTGATGTAGATGTACACTTCAATATGGTATTAATATTATATTTTTTGTCTTCATTTTCTTTGAGTTTAAGGAAAACCGACAGGGGGGTAAGAATATCCTAGGATAGATTTACCCCCCGGTATATGTTCACTGATGTAGATGTACACTTCAATATGGTATTAATATTATATCTTTTGTCTTCATTTTCTTTGAGTTTAAGGAAAACCGACCGGGGGGTAAGAATATCCTAGGATAGATTTACCCCCCGGTATATGTTCACTGATGTAGATGTACACTTCAATATGGTATTAATATTATATCTTTTGTCTTCATTTTCTTTGAGTTTAAGGAAAACCGACAGGGGGGTAAGAATATCCTAGGATAGATTTACCCCCCGGTATATGTTCACTGATGTAGATGTACACTTCAATATGGTATTAATATTATATCTTTTGTCTTCATTTTCTTTGAGTTTAAGGAAAACCGACAGGGGGTAAGAATATCCTAGGATAGATTAACCCCCCGGTATATGTTCACTGATGTAGATGTACACTTCAATATGGTATTAATATTATATCTTTTGTCTTCATTTTCTTTGAGTTTAAGGAAAACCGACAGGGGGTAAGAATATCCTAGGATAGATTTACCCCCCGGTATATGTTCACTGATGGAGATGTACACTTCAATATGGTATTAATATTATATCTTTTGTCTTCATTTTCTTTGAGTTTAAGGAAAACCGACAGGGGGGTAAGAATATCCTAGGATAGATTTACCCCCCGGTATATGTTCACTGATGGAGATGTACACTTCAATATGGTATTAATAATATATCTTTTGTCTTCATTTTCTTTGAGTTTAAGGAAAACCGACAGGGGGGTAAGAATATCCTAGGATAGATTTACCCCCCGGTATATGTTCACTGATGTAGATGTACACTTCAATATGGTATTAATATTATATCTTTTGTCTTCATTTTCTTTGAGTTTAAGGAAAACCGACAGGGGGGTAAGAGTATCCTAGGATAGATTTACCCCCCGGTATATGTTCACTGATGAAGATGTACACTTCAATATGGTATTAATATTATATCTTTTGTCTTCATTTTCTTTGAGTTTAAGGAAAACCGACAGGGGGGTAAGAATATCCTAGGATAGATTTACCCCCCGGTATATGTTCACTGATGTAGATGTACACTTCAATATGGTATTAATATTATATTTTTTGTCTTCATTTTCTTTGAGTTTAAGGAAAACCGACAGGGGGGTAAGAATATCCTAGGATAGATTTACCCCCCGGTATATGTTCACTGATGTAGATGTACACTTCAATATGGTATTAATATTATATCTTTTGTCTTCATTTTTTTTGAGTTTAAGGAAAACCGACAGGGGGTAAGAATATCCTAGGATAGATTTACCCCCCGGTATATGTTCACTGATGTAGATGTACACTTCAATATGGTATTAATAATATATCTTTTGTCTTCATTTTCTTTGAGTTTAAGGAAAACCGACAGGGGGGTAAGAATATCCTAGGATAGATTTACCCCCCGGTATATGTTCACTGATGTAGATGTACACTTCAATATGGTATTAATATTATATCTTTTGTCTTCATTTTCTTTGAGTTTAAGGAAAACCGACAGGGGGGTAAGAATATCCTAGGATAGATTTACCCCCCGGTATATGTTCACTGATGTAGATGTACACTTCAATATGGTATTAATATTATATCTTTTGTCTTCATTTTCTTTGAGTTTAAGGAAAACCGACCGGGGGGTAAGAATATCCTAGGATAGATTTACCCCCCGGTATATGTTCACTGATGTAGATGTACACTTCAATATGGTATTAATATTATATCTTTTGTCTTCATTTTCTTTGAGTTTAAGGAAAACCGACAGGGGGGTAAGAATATCCTAGGATAGATTTACCCCCCGGTATATGTTCACTGATGTAGATGTACACTTCAATATGGTATTAATATTATATCTTTTGTCTTCATTTTCTTTGAGTTTAAGGAAAACCGACAGGGGGTAAGAATATCCTAGGATAGATTAACCCCCCGGTATATGTTCACTGATGTAGATGTACACTTCAATATGGTATTAATATTATATCTTTTGTCTTCATTTTCTTTGAGTTTAAGGAAAACCGACAGGGGGTAAGAATATCCTAGGATAGATTTACCCCCCGATATATGTTCACTGATGTAGATGTACACTTCAATATTGTATTAATAATATATCTTTTGTCTTCATTTTCTTTGAGTTTAAGGAAAACCGACAGGGGGGTAAGAATATCCTAGGATAGATTTACCCCCCGGTATATGTTCACTGATGTAGATGTACACTTCAATATGGTATTAATATTATATCTTTTGTCTTCATTTTCTTTGAGTTTAAGTAAAACCGACAGGGGGGTAAGAATATCCTAGGATAGATTTACCCCCCGGTATATGTTCACTGATGTAGATGTACACTTCAATATGGTATTAATATTATATCTTTTGTCTTCATTTTCTTTGAGTTTAAGGAAAACCGACAGGGGGGTAAGAATATCCTAGGATAGATTTACCCCCCGGTATATGTTCACTGATGTAGATGTACACTTCAATATGGTATTAATATTATATCTTTTGTCTTCATTTTCTTTGAGTTTAAGGAAAACCGACAGGGGGGTAAGAATATCCTAGGATAGATTTACCCCCCGGTATATGTTCACTGATGTAGATGTACACCTCAATATGGTATTAATATTATATCTTTTGTCTTCATTTTCTTTGAGTTTAAGGAAAACCGACAGGGGGGTAAGAATATCCTAGGATAGATTTACCCCCCGGTATATGTTCACTGATGTAGATGTACACTTCAATATGGTATTAATATTATATCTTTTGTCTTCATTTTCTTTGAGTTTAAGGAAAACCGACAGGGGGGTAAGAATATCCTAGGATAGATTTACCCCCCGGTATATGTTCACTGATGTAGATGTACACTTCAATATGGTATTAATATTATATCTTTTGTCTTCATTTTCTTTGAGTTTAAGGAAAACCGACAGGGGGGTAAGAATATCCTAGGATAGATTTACCCCCCGGTATATGTTCACTGATGTAGATGTACACTTCAATATGGTATTAATATTATATCTTTTGTCTTCATTTTCTTTGAGTTTAAGGAAAACCGACAGGGGGGTAAGAATATCCTAGGATAGATTTACCCCCTATTGTGAGTAAACAATTTTTCCTTTTGTGAGTAAGATTCATCGAAAAATTTGATTGTTGTCTCTTTTGGCGATGTTTTACCGGGGGGTATATCTGTCCTAGGATAGTTTTACCGGGGGGTATATCTATCCTTGGATAGATTTACCGGGGGGTATATCTGTCCTAGGACAGTTTTACCGGGGAGTATGTTTATCTGTGGGACTATTTTACCGGGGAGGTACATTTGTCCTAGGATTTTTTTACCGGGGGTACGTTTGTCCCAGGACTGTTTTACCGGGGGGTATATCTATCCTAGTACTTTTTTACCGGGGGGTATGTTTTACGGGAGGTACGTCTATCCCGTTACACTGGCACGGAATGTTGCCAGCATTGGCCAGCGTTTGAACTTGGACAGTTGTTTTTTGATGTGTTTTGCAGTTTTAATGAAGTGTTCATTTGTGGAAGAGATTGTTTCTTCTGATGATGTAAACTTTCGAGAAAGTAACCGTTTGATGACGTGTCAAATTTGATGAAGTGATCGATTCTTTTGAACGAAGTGACTGTTTGACAAAGTGACTCGTTCCTTGTTTTTGACGATGTGACCGTTTCTTTTGGCGATATGACCGTTTCAGTTGACCATGTGATCATTCTTTTGACGATAATGATCGTTTATTTTGACCACTCCATCGTTTCTTTCGACGATGTGACCGCTTTTCTAACAATGTGATCGTTTTTTTTTCTTGACCACATCACTTAAAAAATAAATAAATAAATAACATTGAACCAAGTGAAGGACGCTGAGTGTTAGTGGTCACAACTCTTTAACAAAGTTTAAAAGCATTACTGATTCTGGAGCAAGTAGAATATTTTGAGGAGAAATTCATCTTTGGCCATGATGTAGATGAATCCATCTCTTTTTACTTTATTTTTTTATTACCTTTGATAATTAAATATCAACATTCATGATACGAGAATTCACTTACTGACAATTGGAAATATCTCATAAACGCACAACCCTATATGATCGTTTAGGGTATCTCAAGGATCAGCTTTATTACTCTTACTGTAAATTTTATGTCTGATTGTAGCATAGATGTTCATTTTACTTCGACCTCACTCACCCTCGCCCTCGCAGTAGCAGTTGGCCCTCGCCCTCGTTCACCCTCGCCCTCGCGAATGGAATTGTCCATCGCCCTCGCGCGCCCTCACCCTCGCCATCGAAGCTTGTCCTCGCCCTCTCGCACCCTCACCCTCGCCATCGAAGCTTGTCCTCGCCCTCGCGCACCCTCACCCTCGCTGTCGAAGCTTCTCCTCGCCCTCGCACACCCTCGCCCTTTTCGTCGAAGCTTTACCTCGCCCTCGCGCACCCTCGCCCTCATATCATTGAGGGCGAGGGTAATTGAGGGTGAGGAGGCCTCGAGAGGGCCTCCTTCGTGAGGATCAGAGCATCAATTATATAACCTATTTGTTGAATTATTTTCTTATCGTCAGTGGCGGATCCAGGGGGGCGATCGGGGCGATCGCTCCCCCCTAGAAGAGGAAACTTCTTTATTTTATATATACAAATAAAACGCATCCCAGAGTTTGGAGCTCTTAAAAGTGGCTCTAAGAAGCAGTATTACAACCCACACCCCCACCAGAAGTCCGTCCTGGATCTGCCCTTGTTTAACATACGTTCTAAAGAAAGGAAACTAAACATATCATCGTATAACTTACTGTGGAACACCTAAAATGGAACAACTGTTACAATGGAGATCTCGGTCGGTAGTGACGTTTTTACATCATTTATCAACAGTATCCAACGCCTTTACTTCAAAATGTTCCTTGAACTACGATGCAAGCATAAGTATTCAGCCACACAAGGGCGGCTCTCATGAGGGTGAGGGTGAAATCAAGGTTTGATGAGTGGCGGTAGAGTGACTGCCGCGGACTATCTGTCAGAATTTGACAGTCAACACGTTTGCCATCCCTGATGTATGGAGCGTAACTGAGGAATTTGAACAAATTCAAAGGGAAAGATCTAAAGAGCTTAATTTTGAAGCTCCGTCAGCATACAAATAAAATACTTCAGAACACTATTGTTGAATTATCACTCGGAAATATATACCCACTCTAACCTATAACATGAATGACTTCATTGATTTGAATGTGAATCTAAGTTAATAGGTATTTTAAAATATAAACTGAAATGTGTCAATGTGCTTGTAAGGTTAATTTCGATGCTCAAATATTGTTAATATTCACCACTAATAGAGATACATTTGTCCTACCTTAACAATGTTAAAATTTTTAATTTTTTTTTCAATAATTGCCATAAATATGAAACTTTGTCTTAAGAAACTACCCTAGGGGAAAATTTGTGCACTTTATCACTTTGGTCTTGGTTCATTTTTGGCAGCTATCATTGTTGGAAAGTTTATTTTCAGTAATTCCCACAATTATGAAATGATATCTTTCAAACGTTGTCTCAAGGATTCCTTACACTACAAATACGTAAAGGCAAATGAAAAATGAAATCTTTAGTTTAAGATCCCACGATTATGCAAGCTAAATGCTAAAGGAGACAGAAGTGAATTACATTAAAGTAATAGTTGAATGAGAATGTGGTAGGAAACTGGAGAATCCCCAGAAAACCCACGAACACGATGTCCTCCACCACGAACTTACTTGGACGGGAATTGAACATGCGACCCTTCGAACAAAGGTAATTTCTCTATCGCTGAGCCACCGTTCCTCCCTAAATGGCACGCTCAGAGCTTAGCGCCTCCAGGGGCCTTGGAAAGATTATCGAGCCTAAAATGATTTAGCACTGACTTTTATAAATCCACCAATTCAACAATTAATAATGTCGTGCAAACTTTAAGATTGCAGTAATGAAAGAAAAGATGAAATCTTTAGTTTAGCGCCCCAGAGTTATGTAACTGCTAAAGGAGATGGATGAAATTGCAAGTGAATGATGATGAAAGAAATGGTGGAACGGGAAAGTAAGAAAACAAACCTTTATTTTCTTTAGCACAAATAATTAAATGTGTAGATTAATTGATTTCCAGAAATTTTATTATAATTAGCAATTAAAAACTGAAAGGGCGATCACAAACTTTTCTTGCCCAGGACCTCACAACAATTTGTTACACGCTGCCATACATCATTAAAACAGGAGTAGAGTGACTGAATTATTTTGCTCTGTGGTTGAAAAGTAATAATGCAAAACAGACAATTATTGACTTGAAGAGATAGGATAGTTTAAAAATTCCGACTGGGGAATAAAATCTTCATTTTTATGTCCTACGATTATCGCAGTCTTGTAGCCAACCTGAAACGAAAGAGATTCAGCCCACTGAAGATTCTTTGCGAATATCATTTCAATGTGAATTTCGAACAAAGATCTAAGCTTACCTTCATGCTTACGTTACGTCAAACAACTAACATATAAGGTGGAAATTATTCAACTTTTTTCATAAGATGTAATCCAGCTGACTAATTAAAATTTTATAAGCTTGTTGATTGATTAAATGTTGCACCTGATAATATGTAGTCGTTACTGCTTGTTACATAGTATTAGCGTGTGTAATGGCTGTATGGGGGAGAGGAGTATTTAAACGCTAATATTCTAAAGTGAAATATTTACATAAAAATTAGGATAATTAAACATTTTCAATAACTCCCTCTTAGACTTCGACTCTGGTTATAGGTCTATTACCGGTGATTACTGAAAGTTAATGATATTGAAATATACAAAAGAAGTTAGTATAGTGTCTAGCAAGCATGTCTGCTTTGCAGCAAGTCTCAGGTTCGATTCCCTTGAGTGAAGTTTGAACGCATTATGGTGGTTCGGATCCTACCATAAACTATAGATTCACGTACCATTTAGCATCGGCATCGGTGATGAATTATATAGGGACATTAACTCTAATACGTCAGAATACAGACAGATCGACTGATTCCCAGATATTCATAAGTAAAACTTATATTTTCCAAAACAGCAAATTACGTTAGTAGAGTGCTATTTTTTTCTAAATATAGATCATGAACGGTTTGAAATTATGTTTATTCTGTTGTGTGAGAACGTTTCTCTATAGTTAGAATTGAGGACATCTTCGAAAGTTCCCCTTCGGGAGGATGAACACTAAGAATCATGAAATTATAGGTGTAAACCTGAATGCAGTTTTACCCACTTATCTCAATAGTAATCTATGTAAATGTAAGGTCACTTGACAGGTCCAAATGTAATGTCACTTGACCAAAGGCTTAGATAATGTCCCCACAACCTCCACGATGCGGGGCCACCAACTCCAGGGATGTAAAATATATAGAAAAGGTTTAGAAAGTAGAGGCGAATAACTAGGGGCTGCAGCGGGCAGGGGCTGTGTTGCAATAATAGACTATCAAAAACTTCCTGCTCAAGTCCTAAAATTTTACACGGCGTACACCATAGTCTTAAAATTTTCACAGAGTATACGCTAGTCTTAAAAATTTCACAGGTTATATATGCTAGTTTTGAATATAGTACTACACGCCTTGAAGCAAAAAGTATGCGCAAATGACTAAGATTGAGCAATACACCTTCATATACTCTCGACTACACCCCTGAATATATGCTTTTATTTTCTTAGTTTGCTCACATACGTTTGACGAAAATCTGGGAGGAACGCGACCACCCAAGCCCCTCGTTACGACGCCCATGATTAGATGAACCATAGCCGAATACTTCAGGTAGTTTTGCTTCTTTATTTCTAAGTTTTCCTATGCTTTGCTGACTAAATATCAGTTGTCAGGGAGCTTTAAAACTTGCGATATAGAACCAAATCATTCTATTTTAATATCCTATTTAGCGAAAAAAATAATAATAAAAACGTCGATAATGAAGGGTAACAGATGACAGAAAGAAGCCTACTGGACGCCCAAAATAGTCTCCCTTTTCAAGACTGTGCGCTGCATATTCTTACACTATATTAAAAACGCTTTCAAAGATACCAATCTTTAAAAAAATAAATAAATAAAATAAAAAAAATAAATCTTTAGTTTAACATCCAACGGTTATGCCATCGATGGCTAAAGGAGACTGATGGAATTGCAAGTGAATGATGATGAAAGAATAGGTGGAATGAGAAAATGGGAGGAAACGGGAAAATCCCGAGAAAACCCAAGTATACGCTATCGTCCTCCACGAACTCACTTGGCCTGGGATCGAACGAGTGAGCCCTGAAATCAGAGATTGGCTGTAGCACTGAGCCAACGTGCTCCCGTCCAATAATACCAATCGTGTTAATCGTTTAATTGCAATAAATATTTTCGTTTTTAGTTTTCAGTATTGACTTAATAGTTTTGTAACTGGGTACTTGGAAAACGGATAGGATTTCAATTAAAAACAGGTTGTGGGCTGGCCTAGATAGTTGCGATCTACACTTAACGTAATTATCTTAGAATGAGATTTTATTTACAAAATTGACATTGTCCTCGCCCTCGCGCACCCTCGTCCTCTTCGTCGAAGCTTTTCCTCGCCCTCGCGCACCCTCACCCTCGCTGCCGAAACTTGTCCTCGCCCTCGCGCACCCTCACCCTCTTCGTCGAAGCTTTTCCTCGCCCTCGCGCACCCTCACCCTCGCCATCGAAGCTTGTCCTCGCCCTCGCGCACCCTCGCCCTCGCGGCCAAAACTTGTCCTCGCCCTCGCGCTCCCTCGCCCTCGCGTCACTGTGGGCGAGGGAACTTGAGGGTGAGGATGCCCTCGAGAGGGCCACCCTCGCGAGGGTGAACATCTCTGGATTGTAGTACTACATTCATGCTTATAAGTGAAGGGCAATTCAGAAAAGCGCACACAGAAACTATAGTGTACTGGAAGGAGCGTGATATCACGTAGGGATACCCTACCAACCACTTGTGGTGGAAGTAATCTGATGTTTGGAGGTACTATAGTCAGGCGAACTGACGAAGCTGATGTTTAGTAGGTAGTGACAAGAAGACGTGTCTCTGTACATCTTCGTATACCCTCTATTACATCCCTGGTTATCAGACCGCTTAAATTTGTAAAACCGAAAATGAAACACAGAAACCCAGCTAGCGCTTTCTTCTTACCTGATTGATATGATCAACCTTAAAGTTACAATGTATTTATACCAGCGAAAATATTTTCGAAAGCCACTATCGCTTTCATCTGCAAGTCGTTCCAAGTATGAATACATTTAGAAAATAATGAAATAGTCAATGTTATTTATGGGCCCATACTTATCTGGGAGTTTAGTGTATTTATATTACTTTCCACATTTGGAGCGAGTGACGATAAGAGCAGCAGTGATATCGAAAATATTTTCGCTGGCGTAAATTTGTATATTGCCATTGTTAAGGTTAGTCATATCTTTTAGTTCTAATATTTATTTGTTTGCCCCTATTCCTTCCTCTTCATCTACATACGGAAGATATGTGATCTAAATTACGTTCATGTCGCGCCGATATTCCATTGAGGAACTAAGAAAGGAAAATAGTTGCCTGCCTAGATGGAGATTTTTCAGTCCCCAAGCATCGTACAAGAAAAATTCACGTCCTGAACCGGACTGGATGAAAACAATTGGTAGGATCTATGAGAAATTTGAAGGACGGGGTCCGTTCAAGCAACACAATTGCAAGAGAAACAGTTGTTGAAAGAGATCTGTCCGAACTGAAGAGAAAATCATCCTCGTCCAGGGAGCGATGAAGAACGTGTCACTTGCCATCAGTGTTGCCAAGGACGTACGATAATTATCGAATCATACGATAATTTGACCCCCGTACGATGTACGATAGCTGATGTACGATAATAGGAAACTATACGATAGTTTAATAGCTTCAGGTAAAAGGCAAAGATAGTTCTGGGGGTATTTGAAATTCGAAAGGAATTTCATTCATTGCGTGAAAAAGGTATGAATTTTGCAACAAATGTGACAAAATTACTCAAAACATTACAAATGCGAACCAATTCACCTGTTTACTCATGTTTATTATTACTACGTAATTGGTTAATCGGATCACTGGGATTTAACATACACTGAACACATATACATGAAACCCGCGTGATCTATTCGATCAATAAGGGAGAATTACTAGCTACTTGATGTAGATAAGTTTTCATAAGTAAATATATAAAGCGTTGAAGGAAAACCACAGAATTATTTTCGATAGACTCGTAAAGAATACAACTTCATTCTTGTTTTCTAATGAGATTCAAGAATATAGTTTTAGCTGTTTGCATTCGCGTTAGTTTCCTCTCTTGAAACAAAATATACGATAATTTTACGGCAAAACGATAATTTTAAGTGCTACATACGATAATATCTTCTGATCGGGTTGGCAACGCTGCTTGCCATTCTCCAGCGAGGGCACTGTCAGCAAGACGGCGCCAATCCCCATTACAGTCAGATGGTTTGGGATTACCTAAAAGACACGTTCGGTAATCGTTGAATTGGTACAGATGGTCCTCTCCTATGGCCAGCACGTTCCCCCGATCTGCACCACGTGAATTTTGCTTATGTCGCATGGTCAAGGATCGTGTGTGTGCTAGGAAACCTAGCAAATTGGGCGACCTGAAGCACCGCATCATTCAGATCATCGCTACTATTCCTGTAGAAATATCCCAGAAGGCCATACAATCAACAATGGACATACTCCAATAATGCATTGACCGGGATGAGTACCAAGTTGAAACCCTGTAACCAAATCCGTGCCTTGTAATTTCACCTGAGTAAACCCCCGTTTAGTGTTAACATCTTTTTGCCTCACCCTGTATATATATCTAGTTTTATAGAAGTGATAATTACTCCAAATGAGGTAAGAAGGTCATCTCATTACACAAAAGTGTCTATTAATCATTCGTACAGTAGGTTTCCTTTTTCTAACTGCAATATAAGGTATGGTGAATTACACCAGTTATCATAACGAACCATGAAAGCAAGATATGGACAACTACAATTCTGAAGAAGATGCGCTTGTTAATTGAGTAGAAACACATCCTCATAACCTAACACCACTTCCTCGCGTACGCTTAAGAACAAAGAAAAAGAAGAAAAAACGGAAAGTTAACAGTCAATTGTTCATGCTATTAAAACGTAAAGTAGCAAGAATACATAAAATTAGAATGAAAAGACAAGAACAAAAAGAAAGAAGTTAGTGGATTGTTGTAGAACTCCAAAGTTGATTCCAAGGAAGCTTAAAAAAAAGATAAAACACAATTGGACACATGTATAATAACACACTTAACGTCCTGATTCTAATTTACACATTTTAAAACTTCACTAAGTATATATACCTACACAATACTTTTAATCTTCGTTGTGGATTCTTACATTCTTCGCTTCTGGCCTCACCTAATAATACCCCTGCTTTGGGTAAATTTGCTTTATAATACCAAGATTCTCACTCCATGCCACATAGGAATCGCACCTTTCAATCTTCGTGAGGCCATCTTCACGTAGACAATGCAACAAATGTGAAACCCTTAATTACAATTCATGCATTGTGTTTTTCTAATCTTATTTTTCTTTTCCACGTAAATGTAAATTGTTGTACATAACTTTTTTCTCTCTTTCTTTTTCTTTTCTTTTCGAAGTGTTAGATCATTGAGGAAGTGGCAAAAGAACCCCCTGAAAGTTTTACATGCCCCGCGGAAACAGAGGAACTGAAGCAAAACTTGGGACAATTATATAGTAACGCATTATATAAAAAAAAAGCAAAGATAAATGAAAATGTACATGGATAAAGATTAGCCAAAGAAGAAGGCTCAACAAACAGAACAGGAAAAAAAATAAAACAAAATAACATGGAAAACAACACTGGAAAAAAGGTGGGAGAAGCATTGTACAAATTTGCATATCAGTGTTGCACTGCGTGCTCATCTATTATGTATCCTTCCTCAGTTCGTAGTATAGTACTTAAGGTACAGTACATCTAAATGTGACATTTCGGTTTAATATATGGCTTTTATCTTAACATTCCAAGGATATAATTCATGGCTTCTCCTTCTTCTTTCTTCAATTTTATTTGTTCTTTTCATTCTATTCACCCCCCCCCATTTAAATTACAATGGAGTGCTATTCATACCAAATGATGTATTATTCAAGTTAATCGAAGCGGTAATAAAAAAAAACTTGCTTGTGATCTGTGTATTTTTGAAGGTGAGAATATCGTTATTAAGGGGTTAATTTAACTTGCAAATTACTACTATTATTTCAGACAAGGATTTCAACAAAATGTGTGGCTCCCACTATTTTATGAGCAAGTTTAACTTAACCTATTATTATTATTATGATTAGTATTAAAAAGCATAATGAAGCAGGAAAGCCTTCAATAACAGCTCATATTTGTGGAACATTGTTTTTTAGAAAGTCTGACGGTAAACAAATCCCAAAACAAATAAATTATAATTATATGCTAGTTCAGGACACTATCGAAATTGCTGTGGTATTTAAGAATATGTTTTATGAAGCTTTTTAACTTAGATTTATGTCAAGACGCATTGCCTCGAAATATTGTTTGTAATAGTATCCTGATGAGAATTCCTACCGTTACTGAATTAGACGTAATCGAAGCTATAAAAACAATTAAACACGACTCCAAGTCCAGATAATTATCCATATTATGTAATAAAAGCTTGTGTCACTGAACTTTCAACTAGTTTGGTAAATATATGTAACACTTCATTACGTACAGGCGTGTGTATATCTTTTAATATGGAAACAAGTGTATATATTGTCTTGATATTCTACTTAAATTAGGTGATAGACCTAATGCCAGCAACTACAGGTCAGCAACTCTTGTCAACGCATTCTCGAAGATATTTCAACTAATTAAACAAAACACATATATTTTAATGTAAGAAATATCTTAAGTGAGTCTCAACATGGTATGTATAAATGTGTGCCCAATGCTTTTAGTCTTAGTTTCATTTCCTCATTTTATTTAGTCCTCAACCTTAGGAAAAGCACCCAATGCTTTTAATCTTAGACAAAGCTTCAATCCTTTAAATCTTGGTCCCGTTTCTTTATTTTATTCAGCCTTCAATCTTAGGAAGAATGTCGAACTCTTTTAGTTTTAGTCCCATTCCTTCATGTTCATGTCTTCAACCTTAAGAAGAGTACCCAGTGCTCTTAGTCTTACCCGAGATGTACTTGAACCTGAACCCACAAAGTGAGGGTGATGTATATATTTCCTCAAAGCTTGGGTCAAGGTAAGACCAAGACCAGTTACCAAAATTGGGTTAGGTCTCATGCAGTTCTCTTGGAGGCAGCACTTTACTAATTTTTTTAAAAAATTAAAATCTTTAAGCATGTCTATAAAGTCCGTTGCAACCCCGAAAAATCTGAAACGGTGAGACAGATATGAAAACAGAAAAAATATATCTTTCATTATTTCAAAAGTACAACGAATCAAAGTAAAATAAATTATCCCAGGGTTCCCCGCAGGGTCCCAGACGGGGTCCAGCACAAAATGTTCAAGTGGAAAGGGGGGTCAACTTGCATATCGTATAAAGGTTGGTGTTAAATGAAAGAAGATAAATCAAGTCTCGACTCTCTACGATAAACCTGTGCAAAATGTCAGTGGTTCAAAAGTCAACACAAGCGTCATTGAAAAGTTTATGCCCACTCCTATTAATCTGAAACGATAATACAGGTGTAAAACCAAAAATAAATAAATAAATAAATAACTAGAATGTTTCAACACACTTGTGTTGACATTTTGACCCACCGCCATTATGCACAGGCTTATCATCGAGAATCGAGACTTGTTTCATCTTCTTTCACTTAACATCAGCTTTCATACGATACTCAACTTGAACCCCTTTCCCATTTCAACATTTTGAGTTGGACCTCGTCTGGGACCCTGGAACATTTCTTTTTTTTTTTCTTTTTTCTTTTTTTTTTTTTTTTTTACTTTGAATCATTATACTTTTGAAGTAATGACATATCCGTGTTTTTGTTTTTACACCTATCCCACTGTTTCAGATTCATACGAGTGGACATAGACTTTGCAATGAAGATTGTGTTGATATTTTGACCCACTGCTATTCTGCACAGACTTATCGTAGAGAGTCGAGACTTGATTTATCTTTTTTTCATTTAACACCAACTTTTATACGATATGCAAGTTGACCCCCTTTTCCATTTAAACATTTTGAATTGGATCCCGTCTGGGATCCTGCGGGGGACTCTGGGACAATTTATTTTACTTTGATACGTTGTACTTTTGAAATGATGAAAGACATGTTTTTCTGTTTTCATATCTGTCTTACCATTTCAGATTTTTCGGGGTTGCAATGGACTTTATAGACACACTTGAAGATTTTAATAAAAATGAGTAAAGTGCTGCCCTCAAGCGGAATGCATGAGACCTCCCCAATTTTGGTAACCGGTTTTCATCTTACCCTGACCTAAGCTTTCAGGAAATATATACATCACCCCCCACTTTGTGGGTTCAGGTTTAAGTACATCCCTAGTTAGTCCAATTTCTTCATTTTATTTAGCTTTCAATCTGAGGAAGAGTACCCAATGCTCTTAGTCTTAGTCTCATTTCTTCATTTTATTTAGCTCTCAACCTTAGGAAGAATACCCAATGCTTTTAGTCTTAGTCCCATTTCTTCATTTTATTTAGCTTTCAACTTTAGGAAGAGTACCCAATGCTTTTAGTCTAATCCCATTCTTTCATGTTATTTAGTCTTCAACCTTAAGAAGAGTACCCAATGCTTTTAGTATTAGTCCCATTTCTTCATTTTATTTAGTTTTCAACCTTAAGAAGAGAATTCAATGCTTCTAGTCTTTGTCCCATTTCTTCATTTTATATAGCCCTCAACCTTAGGAGAAGCGCCCAATCTTAGTCCCATTTCTTCATTGTATTTAGTTTTCAACCTTAAGAAGAGAATTCAATGCTTTTAGTCTTTGTCCCATTTCTTCATTTTATTTAGCTCTCAACCTTACGACAAGCGCCCAATGCTTTTAATCTTAGTCCCATTTTTTGATTTTATTTAGCCGTCAATCTTAGAAAGTGTGTCCAATGCTTTTCGTCCTAGTCCCATTTCTTTATTTTATTTAGCCCTCAACCTTGGGTAAAGCGCCCAATGCTTTTAATCTTAGTAACATTTCTTGATTTTATTTAGCTGTCAATCTTAGAAAGAGTGTCCAATGCTTTTAGTCCTAGTGCCATTTTTAAAAATTTTATTTAGCCCTTAACCTTAAGGAGAGCACTCAATTTTTTTGGTTTTATTTCCTTTTTTCTTTTCATTTTATCTCAGAAAGTAAGCTTCTCTTCAGTGTATTTTATGAGAGCATTATTTCCAACAGTTTTCTTCTCATCTTTTGATTGATTTTCCGTGAAAATTCACTAACACTACAGTCGTACGAGTTGAATCGACTTCTGACGTCATGCTTAGTGTGTAGTTAGACTTTGACCTGTTATACAATCACATGAGATATTCAAGAGAACAAGTCTTCGGTACCCGAGTTATGGACCATCAATGTAGGGTATGGAGTAGGTGACATTTTCGCAAAATAATTTTAGTAACGATTTACTTTTTAAATATCACTGGAAGACAACTTTTTTTTTCCTGCAGCTGGGAAACATATACTAATTACGGTTATTTGTTATATACATCTATGACACTTGACACTGCTGTTAGAGCCAGCAGCAGATGAGTAACAAGCGGCATGTTCTCAACGGAATATCTCGAAATGTTAAAAGCTTGTAAACCAAGATGTTTTCAAGTGGGAAGACAGAAGAGGACAACTGACGAAAATTTGTTTCTCCTTGCCCCCTCCCCTCCTTCTGTCTCTCTCTCTCTCTCTATTCCGTTTCATATGTTTTAGAACTCAGCAGGAACATGTCGTAGTGAAACCTTTGTCCTGTCAAGTAATGCAGCTGTGCTTCTCAATTAGGAATGAAAGGTTTTCGAAACCAGGAAAAAAAAAGTATAGGTTCATAGCGCGGAGGTAGGAAAAGAAATATATAACAGACAAGTCAGAATGATTTGTGTAAAGCCTATTGTCAGAATTCTAACGATATTTTTCTTTTAGTTTTTATGTTATAGCGTTACTTTTTCCTGTAGTGTTGTATATATTGGGTATACGAGAAATTATATGAGAATTTTTGGTTAATCCTTCAATACATATATATATTAAATACTAGTTGAATGCTCATTCTTCGCGCGATGGAAAGAGGTTTATGGGAAATGTTTGAAAGGTATGGACTAAGGTGGCCAGACGTCCCATTTCAGAAGGCTTCACTGTGATTTAAAGCGATATGCGAATAAGTAATGTGTTGAGGTTCAAAGAGTCCTAAGTGATTGTACTTTCCTCAGGAACAATATCATGATAACCAGTATGAGCTCGTGTGGAACGAATCTTTAGAAGTCCACGTTCTCATACAGCTTTTTGGGGTTATTACACACCAAAACAACCAACCAAATAACGTATAGCAGACAATCTTTGCAGCAAAAAGGCCGAGTTAAATCTCGTTAAGTGTAAAAAAACGTTCTTGGGGGAAGAAGAACAATTAGGAATTAGATTTCTGGGCTTTCGGCATCTATGGTCATGTTAGCCCGTCACTAGGATTAGGATTAGGAATTAGATTTCTGGGCTTTCGGCATCTATGGCCATGTTAGCCCGTCACTAGGATTAGGATTAGGAATTAGATTTCTGGGCTTTCGGCATCTATGGTCATGTTAGCCCGTCACTAGGATTAGGATTAGAAATTAGATTTCTGGGCTTTCGGCATCTATGGCCATGTTAGCCCGTCACTAGGATTAGGATTAGAAATTAGATTTCTGGGCTTTCGGCATCTATGGCCATGTTAGCCCGTCACGTATGAGGGGTGACGTCCCACGGCGATCACACTATCCAAGGAAAGAGAAGGAAGGAAGCTGCCTGAAACCTATATGTTAGGCACTATCCTGGCATTTGCCTGGTGCAAATGAGGAAAAACTCACTCAGAATGGATAGACTAAAAAAAAAAAGCTTTTACACTTTTTCAACTTTTTTGTTTCCACCGGGAATCAAACCCGGGAATTTCCACACACACACAAAGTATTCTCCTACGGGAATAGAATTTCTTCTATAAGTATCAATGTTTCTACATTCTTTATTTACAATGTTGAAAATGTTTACAACGGAGAACTTCCTCCCTCTTATAGAGTAAAGAAGATTTCCCTAGCTTCCACTTGAATTCTTTATTAATGATGTAAATGAAACTGAAAGATAAGGAAGAAACTGGAGCATTGAAGATAGTAAACGAAACAGAATTGAGGTAACTTAAAAATGAGTATGTAAATTAAATTTCTAAGGCGAAAGGAGACGTGTCATTAATGAAAATGAATTATTATGAGAGAATGGGTGGAACGACAATGTGGAAGGAAATGGAAAATCCTGAAGAAACCCACGGACATCCATGATGTCTACTATAAACTCACGTGGTGAGGAATTGAACCAGGGACCCTCCGAACTAGAATTAGAAACTCTACCAGTGAGCCACGTGCTTCTCCCTACAGTGAGTGTGTTATGCATTACAAATTTACATGGCCTGTAGAACGATGGTTCAGTGATAGAGTAGTCACCTCTGCACTTCTGGTACGAAGGATCCCAGGCCGTGTAACTTTGTGGTGGAACACATTTCCATGTTCATGAACTTTCTCGAAGTGTTCCCGTTTCCATTCCATATCCTCAGTCCACCAATCACTCATTTTCATTCATCATCCATCTCTTTTAGCTTATTGGTCATAATCGGGGGATGTAAAACTAAAAAGGTTCACTTCCTTTCGTTTGGCTGTTCTTTACTGAGAGAAACCCGTTGTCTGGACAGCGGTATATTGTAGAAATATACGGGATCCTTATCTGTATTACGGAAATCTGTGCGAAGCATACGTTATCCATATTCTCCATACGTACTGCCTCTTCCCGCCATTGCAGGATGTCTGACATCTAACAGTCTTCCGTATATTATACACATATACGTATGTTACATGCGTCAGCTATATGTTACGTACGTCCATCTGTATGTGAGATCCTGACCGCTAGGGATGCGCACGAAACACAAGATTTGTGGCTGTCTCGTCTCGAAAATGTGCTGTAAAAGTAATGTCTCGACTCGAAAAATGTATATTTCTCTATTGGAAGAGCCGTGTCTCGACTCGAATTTTGTCAGGAAAATCGTGTCTCGACTCGTCTCGTGCGCATCACTACTGACCGCCTATATACAGCTCTTTCATTCGTACGGAAAGTATGTTTATTCGGAATACTTATACGGAAAGGACGTATAAAATATACTTTCTCAGTTATACGTTTGCTCTACGTGAAGTCCAGAACCTACAGGATTTACACATGTAACCTACGTGTTTACGTATGCCATATACGTTTTTTTCTCAGTGTGGTGGAACACACCGTGTCTGTGAACTTCTCGGAGTTTTCCCTTTTCCTCCCATGTTCACATTCCACCGATCATTCGGGTGGCACGATAGTTCAGTGGTTAGTGCGCTTACCACTGGTGTGTGGGGTCCCTGGCTCGATCCTCGGCCCAGTGGCTTTTGCGGTCCCCCCTGCTACGTATAGAGAAGGGGCCCTAGTTGTAAACCCGATAGAAGTAAGGTTGAGCTTCTACTTCTTTAAATCTTTATTCATCGCCAAGACTTCGGGGCCCCCTATACCCCCTATAGCTGCTACGCCACTGTCCTCGGCCAAATAAGTTTGTGGTGGACAACACCGTGTCTGTGGGTTTGCTCGGGATAATTCCGTTTCCTCCCACTTTCTCATTCCACAAATTCTTTCATCATCATTCACTTGCCTTAATTATCGTACCACTTAGCCCAAAGGGCATAATCGTGGGACGTTAAACTGAAAGATTTCACTTCTTTTGTTTACATGGTCTGGAGTCGATTCGAAAACTGTGCCCGAGATGAAAGCTTTACCACAGAGCTTTAGATAATATGTATATCATCTATAGCAGCGTTTCCCAACCTTTTTCAACTTGCGGCACACTAAAGGTGTAACTTGAATTCTCGCGGCACACTCATGTACATATTATTATTATTATTATTATTATTATTATTATTATTATTATTATTATTATTATTATTATTATTATTATTATTATTATTATTATTATTATTATTATTATTATTATTATTATTATTATTAGTAAATATGAAACACCGTGGTAATTTATTTCTGTGATTACTGATCTCCTCACAGAGAAGAAAGCTCGATGACTGGTTTTCGGTAAATTATTGTGCTTATTTTTCATTCTAATTTAAAAATAGAAAACAATTGCAATGAGATTATAAGACTCGGGTTTTTAAAAATACACTTTCTTCTTCGAAAACTGTATCCAACCTTTCGCTAAGAAGGAATATCACTAAATAACGAACGAACAAACAAATCTCTTTTACTTTTAAAACACATTTGTAAGCATGTTTGCTTTGTCGAAAAGATTGAATGATATTACGAAACAGTCTGCAACAATAAAGAAGCAATAATGGTCATAACAATGATAACAAATATTTTTTTTTCAACATTACAAATGTACAGAAAAGTAACCGAGTATGAAAATTAAAATTGTAGATTTATAGTAGAGGTTCATACTAATGTGAAATACAAATATACATTTTCCCCCTATGTTTTACAACTTGATGAATTAATAATTTTATTTCGATTTCCTCGCGGCACACCAGCGGACCATTCGCGGTATACCGGTTGGGAAACGCTGATCTATAAGTTTGAGGTGAGGTATACAATTTATTTGAAAATTAAAGTTCAATTACTAAATAACATTTCTGACGCAACATCAATCTACCGCCTTTATAAGTTAGTATACATGTTGTTTGATGTTTCGTAAGAAGTCACCAAGCAGTACTATCTATCTACGAATATGAAAACATGTTTGATTAATATGTTTCTTGTGCTAAACAGTCACGCTTAATTTATTGATGACATATTCTATTTCCGTATGACATATGCTGACCCACGGCCTCTGTAATCATGACCTCAGAGGCGCCTTCTTCCTTTACCTCCCACTTCGTCCGATTTTCAACTTCTTATCATCTTGACTAAACAAGAGTTATTATGTCATTTTTATTTAGTAGTTCTTTATTTTTTTCAAAAAAAAATATCAAAGCACACTATTTTTTTTATTAACGGGATAAACAATTAGAAAAATATCTCCATATCATCACCCAACGCGGCATTTTATTACCGAACTTTGTGGCTTTTTTTATTACTTAATAACTTTTTTTTTTATTTTTATTTGCTTGAAAATTGATTTCTTCATTAATTTCTTCTGCTATCTTGCTTTCGTAATTATTAACAGTATTTTGGCATGTTTACGACTGTCGATTTGAGATAATAACTTCTCAGAAGTTCCACTAACATCTATTTATCTGTTATTTTGCTTTATTTATTTTTATTTTTATTTTTAAATCGATGTTTTTGACAAAACTGAACTAAACTGTTATGTTTTATTCTATTTTCACCCCCATCCTATATTTTCTATCTTCACTGATACTACTTTTTCACTAAGTTAGAACTTTTTGTTCTTTCAACGTTTTTTTTTTTTTGGTCAAAACACTCATAACATAATCTCTTCTCAAACTTAAATAAACTGTTATGTTTTATTCTAATATTTTTATCCTCATCGTATTTTCTACCTTCACTTTTTCGCTAAGTTAGAACTCTTTTATTTTCCAATGTTTCTTCTGCCAAAACACTCATAATGTAATCTCTTCTCAAACTTCAACTGGTATACAATTTCTTCCACTTTCAATTATCGTTCTATCACATTTTCTATTATAACCTTATTCCTTCTCAAATATTCACAATACAATTTTCTCTTCCTTTCCCAATTTTCTTTCCATCGTACATTCTATCATCACACTCACAATAGAATTTGTTCTCAAACATTTAAAATATGTTTTTCTCCTAATCTCAACTTTTATTCTACCTTGCCTATTATCATCACAATCACAATATAATATTTTTCTTCATCGTCCAATTTTCACACTACTATATTTTCTATGGTAATATTCACAATATAATTTCTTCTCAAACATTCACAATACAATTCTTTCTTTTAATTTTTTACTATACCATACTTTTTATTGTAATACTCACAATATAATTTCTTCTCAAGCTTCACGATACAATTTTTCGTCTTCTTCCAATTATTGGTTCACCATATCTTCTATCATTACATTCACAATATATCTTTCTGAAACATTCAAAATTCAATTCATTATTCTCCCTCACATTCTTCCATGCCTTCCACAATATAATTTATTCTCAAATACTCACAATGCATATTTCTTCTCCTCTCAATTTTCTCTCTTTCATATTTCTTAAAAATAATTAATACCATAACTCAATTTCTTGCCATACATTCATAATATATTTTTGTACCTCTTCTAGTTTCTATCTTAATATGTCTTCTAAAATTACTTTTGCAATACAATTTGTTCTCAAACACTCAAAATTCATTCTTCCTCAGTCCCATTTTCTATTCTACCGTCACACTCACAATATTTTTTTCTTCCATTCCCAACTTTCAGTGTATCACACTTTCTGTGCTCACATTCACACTATTGTTTCTTTCTTTTCCGAATGTTTTCTATTAATATACTTTGTTTTATCTCCCTCACAATACAAGTTCTTCCCGTGTTCCTATTCCCAGTTAAGAATATTGAACATATTATGACAATTCGGATTCTACCTTAAACTGTATGTCCACATCTCATATAGACTCTATGCTAAACAACACACTAAATTTTAACGAACTCGAGAGATATCAATAAAGCAAAAGTTATTTTCCTCAAATTGTATTTAAAGTAGGCGGTTGGGTGAACATGCAATTTAAGGGAACAGTATTGTTCCACATAGCACAGAAATGTCTCTTGGACGTCCAAGGGATATCCGACCCGGAATATCGGGATAATCACAGAAAGACTTTACGGATATCCAAACGTGACAAGCACATCTCATTGAACTAAGAGGGAAATCCCTTGAACATTTATAGCATACCTAAAGTTTCTAATGTAACAGGAACATCCCATCAAAATTCGATGAAAATATACAGTGGTTATTACTATTATTTAAAGCTTCTACTGTTGCAGGAATATCCTATCAAAATCCGAGTGAAATCCAGTAGATATTTCCATTATTTTTAAAGTTTCTACTGTGACAAGAATATCTCATCAAAACCCGAGGGAAATCCAGTGGATATTTCCATTATCCTTAAAATTTCTAGTGACATCTCATCAAAATCCGAGGGAAATCCCGTAGATATTTCCATTATCTTTAAAGTTTCTGCTGTGTGACAGGTAGATCCCATCAAAATCCGAGGGAAATCGAGTATATATTTCTATTATCCTTAAAGTTTCTACTGTGACAGGGACATCCTATCAAAATCCTAGGGAAATCCCTTGAATATTTCCAATATCCTTAAAGTGTCTACTGTGACATTGACATCCCATCAAAATCCGAATGAATTCCGATGGACATGTCAATTATCAAAAAAATTTCTACTGTGACCCTATCAAAATCCGAAGGAAATCCAGTGGATATTTCCATTATCCTTAAAGTTTATACTGTGACAGGTACATCCCATCAAAATCCGAGGAAAATCCAGTGAATGTTTCTATTATCCTTGAAGTTTCTACTGTACAGGGATATCCCATCGAAATCCAAGGGAAATTCTGTACATATTTCCATTATCCTTAAAAATTCTATTGTTAGATCGAATGATCCAGGGCAAGTATATGATCTGTGGAACATCCAAAGGGCCATGTTGTGCTGATTGAAAGTATATCGAATGATTATTATGAATGAATTTGTGTGCGCATTTTCCAGGATTTTCTTGCAATAGAAATGTTACTGACAAACAGCATTACGAACAACGGCATTCAGAAATATAACTCAATATGCTGACAATAAGTCATCTCGTGAATTGCAGCGCTAAAAAGGTTTTACTTTTCCGATCGACTACACTTATTCAATCTTTCTTTGAACAATCTTTTTTTAAGATACGTAAAATCGCAAATATGCTGCTAGCTGTTTTCACATACTGAAGTAACAGATCCTGGTCATTGAATTTCGGTCTGCTATACTTCTTACGACAAGCTTTTAAAAGCAACCGCCCGACTGCCAATCTGGAAAAAAGACAAGAGAGAGAGAGCACTCGCTTGTCGACACAGACAATTAGCATAGGACTCTGGAAAACCCATCTTGTGAATATCTTTGATGTTCCATTTTTTTTTTTTTTTCCACTACGGTCCACAGAACATGATGACGTGTGTCGCGTGGTTCGGCTTGTGATTCACAAGAACGATTTGTGGTGCGAAAGGACTAGGAAGAACATCATAACATGTCAAAAAGATTCAGAAAGAGAGAGAGAGAGAGAGAGAGAGAGAGAGAGGACGATAAAAAAGCATGAGTACTTATAATACAGTGTGTTCGAAAGCTATACATTTATACAAATACAGGGTGTCCAATATACAATGCAACTCGGACTTTGGAATAGTAGAACTTTTGAATCTGAAGCGATACACAAATAATGGTTGTACCAAAATAATGCTTTGTTCATGTATATATTTTTAAACTTCGGAAGCAATGATTGAAGTACACTAGGAACCACACAGTGTTGCCAGATGTAACCGAAGGTGTAAATCAATTTTTTTTTTTTTTTTTTTTTTTGCAAAAAATGTAAATTGACTCATAACTCATACGTATAGATGTTCTGTCGTTAATTTTCAGTTTGTTTAGTTGGATGTGTTAAATGCCCCTGGTAAGTATATTTATCGTTAATTTATGTGATTTTTGGAAGGGGGCTGTAGTCCCTGGCACATAAAAGAAGCATTCTGTGACATTTGTGATTAATCTGACGCTTAGTAGCATTCCCAAAATAAAATTTGGGATTTTTGGTAACATTCCACCCACCACTTTTTTTTATGGCCCCTACCCCCAAAAGGGGGTACATTACTCAAAATAATGTTCTAGATGGCTGTACTAATATCGTGGATGAGTGTTATTGCATTTTCGTAACAAATAATACTTAGTTACTCTTCTTCCAGTGCTGTAGAAAATTACACGAAATAAGGAACAGTCTGCATATCGAGTGTTCTAAGGGTGGCGAGCACCAAACTAGTGTAAATTACTCTTGTAGTAACTCTTACTTCTTTAGTCTGGACTACTTTAGTAAATTACTTCCGTAGTAATATACTCTTTTAGTAACTGTTGGAGAGCTCAATTTCTATTTACTTCTTTAGTTGTAACTAAAGTAGTAACGCCTTTTTACTAAAGAAGTAAGCCATTTCTGCCCACTGCTGGCACGTGCATTTCGTTTCCTATTGGAAGCTGAAGCTTATCAGAAGAAGTGCCCATGAAAAAAGGCGTTACATGCGATTGTAGTGAAGAACAGCAGGTTGGTGGAAAAAGTAGACGAGCTTCATTCGTTAAAAATGCGTTTAATACGAGGGGAATATAATACAAAAATGTTGTTAATTGAAAGATAAAGAGAAATCGTGGAAGACCATAACCTTAAAATGGAAGTTATGAATAAGAACGAATTCAAGAACGAAATGGAACAGACTTCAGGTTCCGGTTCTTCAGGCAATGTGCTCCAGAAATTTATGCTTTTATAAATGAATGTGAATATATTTTATATGTATGAAACATATTCTTTTTGCTTGATATATTTTCCAATGGTTAATATGTTCTTGTTTTTCACATGACATAATATTTGTGTTTAAGCATCAGTACATTTAATTTTTCTAATTACCACATCCCCTAATTGCAAAATAAAGAAGAAAGAAAGAAAAGAAAGAAAAAGAGAGAAACATAACTAAAATTATATAAATAAAATGGGTGACATTCACTGCAGTAGTGACGATCCAGCCTTATTTATTCATTTACGAAGGAAAAGTATTTATACTAATTTAGTATTTTACTAGTAAATTAGGTATAATTTTTCTGACAGCTTGTCCTGCAGCATCTGCTTCTGGCTGAAATGCATATTGGTTCATGCCATTCACATCCACAACACCAGTGTTTCTTCTAGACATGTTTTTTTTTGGGGGGGGGATTGCCCCTCGGAAGCTCTGAGAGTTTTCTTCAGGAGGAGACGAAAATAATACTTCTATAATATAATAATAAATAGAATAGTACCATGTAAAAATAATATGATCCCCTTCGAATACTAAGTGTTCCCTCCGGGACATTTTTTCTGAAAGAAACACTGCGCAGCATCAGGGTGAAACACAGCTACTTCTGTTCCAAAGTTGTGCAGAACTGCAGTATCCTCAATAACATTTCCACACATGTTTTGTTTATATCTCATTGTTTTAGTGAGAATTTGGAAACGGTTCTTCCAAACACAGAATGTACGTTCTATTACACATCTTGTAACAACATGGGCTTTATTGTAGCGCCCTTCGGCTCCTGTCTGAGGTCGAAACATAGGAGTCATAAAATGTTTGGAGAGAGTATATCCACTACCCCAACAAGCAACCCATTATTTTGTTCGTTTTCCAATTCTGGAGGAATTCTAACATTGTCTCAAATGCGTGCATCATGCGTGGAACTCAGCCAATGGCTTACCACGCTCAAAATCTTCATATTGGCATCATAGATGATTTGTGTATTGATAGAAAATAAATTCTTGCAATTTCTGTATAGTTCTGCTTGTGCTCCAAAAGGACAAAGTATGGATATAGGTACACAATCCATTCGGGAATCAACCAATCGATAGAATTCACTTTTTTCCTTTATATATATATATATATATATATATATATATATATATATATATATATATATATATATATATATATATATATATATATATATATATATATATATATATATATGTAGTGGCGGATCCAGGATATTATCAAGGGAGGGGCTAAACCATAGTTTGCCGTTTTATCCAGTGTAAAGCAGGATTGAAGCC
The DNA here is from genome assembly GCF_964235325.1 of Thermobia domestica. Classification (NCBI taxonomy): domain Eukaryota; kingdom Metazoa; phylum Arthropoda; class Insecta; order Zygentoma; family Lepismatidae; genus Thermobia; species Thermobia domestica. Next base: position 27,071 of record NW_027656577.1, read on the forward strand.
CATTTTATCCAGTGTAAACCTGAGCGTCAAGGGGGGCTATAGCCCTTATAGCTCCCACCTTGGATCCGCCACTATATATATATATATTTGTTCTGTGGCGTGGACACACACACAGTAGCTTGAAGGTAAATGAACTGTCTATCACACTGTTAAAAGCTCTTCCAGCAGTATTACGATTTATGTTAATAAGATCCCCTGCTAAGATTTGATAAGTACCAGTGCGAAGGACTCGCAATCTACAAAGAAGTTGCAGCCTAGGAGACAAAGCACGGTTCCTGTCAGAATTATGCTGCAGTAACGGCTTCAACATATCAAGCAGCCGCTCAAAAGATTCCTTAAGCAACCCAAAACGCTCTTTGAAATCAATGTCACTATACATTGCAAATAGGTTTCTTTTCTCCACTAAAACTCTCATTCTTCGGATGTCTACTTCTTCCTCCATCTCCATATATACTTCGTAGTCCAGGTAATCCATAGAATTCGATATTTAACACGTAGAAACCAAAGAATTCATCTTACTCTCTAACTTTACTCCTACTACTGCTTAGGAGTAAATTTTGGCCTTATTTACTCTTCAAGTTACTAATGTAGTAGCGTACTCTTTGATGGTGCTCTCCACCAGTTTTGGAGTAAATAAATTTACTACAGTAGTAAACGAAAAATTTACTCCTGTAGTAATTTACTCCTTTAGTTCAGTACTCTCGACTGGAAGTCGCCGATTTCCTTCTCTCTTAGTAACTTACTACTTTAGTTTCACTTACTCTCGGTTGGTGCTCGCCACCCTAAAAATGGATTGCACGGACAACAGAGCGCTGTTCTACAGGTCAAAATAAAACAAATATTCTCTCTCTCTACCCATGGCCTATGTAACCTGAAAGGTTCAATGCTGCGTTCACAAAAGCTCTCGATTGACTTCTATCTTTAGCCAACTAGATCCAGTTTCTATTTTGTATTAATATTTCTGCGAGATCCATCTTAATATTGTCCTCCCATCTGCACCTATGTTTTCCTAATGGTCGTTTTCCGATTGGACTTCCAGTTAAGACATTGAAAGTGATCCGGCTTTTTTCTTTCAATCTGGCTACATGACATACCCACCTGAGCCTCCTAGACTTCATGACCCTAACAAAGTTTGGTAAATGGTATAAATTATGTAGTTTCTCGTTATGAAGTTTCTGCCTTTCCCCATTCCCTTCCTCTTGGGTCCAAATATTCGTTTCAGGATATTGTTCTCAAATACTTTCAGACTGCGTTCTTCCCTCGAAGTAAGCGACCATGTTTCGTAACCATACAAGACAACAGGCATGATTATCATTTTATATATTTTAAGCTTCAAATTCCTCGACAGAATTCCTGACGACAATTGCCTTTGAACTGAATAATAACACGAATTCCCTGCTTTTAGTCGACATTTAATTTTTTCGTGAACTTGGTTTTGGTCTGTTAATATTGATCCTAGATAGTATTAAAGTTTTAACTTGTGCATATCTAGAGTAAAGTCCTGTATTAGCGACCGTGGTTATGTGTTTCTGTCTTTCTATTGCCTACCTTGAACGGTGACGGATTTAGCTCGGGGACAGGGGGCCCTAGTCCCGCAGTTTTTGACTGACAAAAATAAGTTAAACTATTATTTATATATTTTTCGAAGTTTATAATAATCTCATGATATACCTACCACACTCTAAATTCTGGCTAGCATCCCCCCAGTTTTCACCTTGTAGATCCGCCTCTGTTCTTAGAATCGTTTTTTTCCCCTTTCCCTGAAGTCGGGCTTTTATTCCCGTCTTGGAAAGTGTCCTTGGGCGTCACTGGCTAGTTATAGTAGGGATGGCCTTTTTCGAAAAATATGTTTTTCGATTTTCGAAAATTTCATTTTTCGTCTTTTCGTTTTTCGCTTTTTCGAAAAAATTTTCGTTTTTCGTTTCTCGAAAATTTTTCGTTTTTTGAAAAATTTTTCGTTTTTCGTTTTTCGAATAAAATTTCGTTTTTCGTTTTCGAAAAAGCCATTTTTCGAAAAAGTATTTTTCGAAAAAATGTGGCCATCCCTAAGTTATAGTAGTAGCCCTATAGAATTTACAGCGCAAGCCTAAAGTAACTTTTGTCCTTAAACTTACAAAAATCTATTTACTTTTCTTCAAGAGTTGGAGCTACTGACCTGTCTCAATTACCATTATCACCATCATGTTATGGTACCATATATGTGCATTCCACCCCACTCCTCTCTATATAGACACGTATCATGATATGCACGTGGTTCCAAGTGATACGTACTGAGAACAAAAACGTGATTTTATTTTTAAAAGTTAAAACAATGGCTTCAAAACCGCATAACCTCCTACTCCCGAGAGAAATCCCCTCGTCCCCTCCCCCCCGTTTCTCTCCCTCTTCATTGTTATGAACCGAAATGTATAACAAGGCAAACTGGCATCATCATCATCATCGGGGCTCTTTTCAATAATATCAGTAACACACTCTCTTTTTGGTCAGTTCATACATACACTGGTCGGAACATCGTGTTCACAATAACCGCAGACAATTCAAAAGCCAATAGTGTACCGGTAGTGGCTTTTTTTTTTTTTTGAGCGCGCGTGGCTAGGCCAATCGAGACAATGTATTGTATATGCAGGTGTATATATCTACGTATATTCTTTTCGAGCGCAAAGCTATTTTTAATTATTATTTTTTTGATTTTTTTTGTCCCCCCAAAAATCTCTTTAAATTTGCATACTCTTTCCCAGCTTAAAAAAGTGCTTTCCTCTGATAGTAGATGAAGCTTTAAAACAAAATCATATAGCTAATCGTTAATGTACTTTAAAAAAAGAGACATTTTTGCACATAAATATTTTTTTTCTTTTTTAAAAGCTATTTTCAAATTGTGTTCCACAGAAATCCTTGGTTTTGATTCCTCAGCGCTTTTTTTTTTTTTTCACAAGTTCATACATACGTACACTCATGTCCAAAATGATTGTCGCATATCTATAACTGTCTTCTTGTAAGAACATAATTTGATAATAATTTTGCAGGGTACTTTTAATACTGATACTATGTGTATAATCGGGAAATGTATATTTGTGGTAAATTTCAAAGGAAAAGATTTATAAATACGAAAATTAGAATGAGCAAAACAAAATGTTCCTAAATGGACAAGAAAGTTTTATTCTCGTTTTACTGTTCTTATTTACTGCTCTTTTGACATGAAATTTACCACATACATGTCTTTGCCGATTATACACATACTAACATTATAAGAAATACCGGGCGAATTCGTTATCAAATTATATTTCTACTACAACATTTTTTATAGACATGCGACAATAATTTTGGACATGAGTGTACATACATTTAACTAGATTTGCTTGCTTTTTTTACGATGTATCATTGATTATATGAAATAGCAAAATCAATGGAATTTAGAACAAAGCGCTTGGTTACAAATATAGAAGTAGTTTTTCCCACGAGACTAGAGAAATTTCTAGTTTCATCTCGTAAGTGAGACGAAAATCGGGACGAGAAGTGTCCTTTTTTTTAACTCGAAAGGAGACAAGATTTTTTTTTCTTTTTACAAATCTCGCAGGCAACACTAGTTCACCAAACTTTTACACCACAAAACTCAAATACAGGGTTTTCATAAAGTCTGGACGGATTTAATTTGCTTATAATTTTCATAAAAATGCTCATATTGAAATCAAATAAAGTGCAAACGGTAGCGGAAGAATTAAATTTTTACCTGTAATCTGCACCAGCTCAGTTCATTCACCGCCACACCTCCAACTGGGCGCCATTTACGTCCACACATTCGCGTAGGCGGCGCTGGAATCCACTCACAGCGTTCCGTCGTGTTTGATCCGAAATGCCAGCCACAGACGCCCTGATTTTGTCCCTTAAGTTCTCCAAACCACTTGGCTTCTTTGCATAAACTTCCGTTTTCACATGACCCCAAAGCCAGAAGTCGCAGGGGGTAAGGTCGGGTGATCTTGGCGGCCAAGCGGTCGGGCCACCGCGGCCAATCCATCGGTTAGGAAATTTCTCGTCAAGGAACTGTCTCACCTTGATTGCATAGTGAGGGGGTGCCCCGTCCTGTTGGAACACGATGTCGTTCTGGATTCCACGTGCCTCCAGTTACGGAATGAGGTATTTCTGCAACATATCCAGGTACGAATCTCCTTTCACGGTCTCCTCTTCAAAAAAGAACGGTCCTCTCAACGTGTTCAGAGTTGCCGCTTATCTAACAGTGTTGCCAACTAAAAATTTAAGCCTTCCGCTACCGTTTGCACTTTATTTGATTTCATTATGAGCATTTTTATGAAAATTATAAGCAAATTAAATCCGTCCAGACTTTATGAAAACCCTGTACTATTTTTATGTTACATAATTCATAGTAGAGAATGTTTCGAAATGCATATCAGTGTTTTAAGATTGTGTAGTATTTATTACAATTAACTTACAATTATAAATAACACATCAAACGAAAGAGCAACTCAAACAGTTTTGCACGCATGCATGTGGATACACTGTTTCCTCTGTCTGCCGTTAGAAAGCGCTAGTAGCAAAGATGGCGACTAGCGAGCAGAAAGCTTTCAGTGTTTTACATTTTGCAAAGACTGAACTGAATCTGTAGTTACAGTGCAACCGTCTATGTGGAGAACTTTAAGGACGCGCTTACAACTACGTCCTTATCGTTTGCAGTTGCTACAATCTTTTAAATCCTACGGACTACGGTTTACATGCTAACTTTGCAAATGAAATATTGCTGTATCGGATTGCTGTTGCTGCACGATGAAAATTTTTTTCTGGATCGTGTCGTCTTCAGTGATGAATCGACATTTCATTGAAGTGGCGATATGAATACTCATAACGTTCGCATCTGAGAGTCAACAAATCCCCACGAGATGGTATAGTTGCAACGAGACTTCCCTAAAAATTGAATGTATTTTGGCTCGGCAGAAGATTTATGGGTCTTTTGCGCCTATCGACTCGATGTGTGACGTGTGTGACGAATGATGTTCACATCGAACACTTGTAGTAAAATATGTTTGAGTTACTTCTGCATTTCATGTTTATACGAAAGCCTTAAAACCTCAATATTCATTTTGAAACTCCTTGTATAAAAACTATAAGTTGAAAAAGGCGATTGTACGAACAAAATGGAGAGTATCTATCGACGATTAAAGTTACACAAGTCTTTACACAATATACCTCAATACAAAATAGTTTAAATGTTTTTATATCATATCATTCGTTCAGCTCTAGTGTCACGAAAGGGTTCTGATAATTTCTAGATAAAATTGAGAAAAAAATCAGGGTATATATATTATGTACACACACATTTACGAAACGAAACGACGAATTTTCTCAGACAAGCCGAGAAAGAATTCTTCGGGAATCGAGACGAGACGAGACGAGACTTTAACAAAATTTTATAAGACTATAATCTTATTTGTGGTCTCCACTTGTCTTGTTGGCAATACTATATAATATATACTATAGAGGATTAGATAAAAGCGTGACCCAAAAGTAGGTATACACCTGCGCATTGATCAAGTATAACATTCTAGTTTATGGATTTATTTGCTTCGGGTCTTCCGAGCTTAAGATGTAAGTAAAAACACATTAAGAATAAATAATGAAGAAACGAAGTCTACCTGATGGATAACAATAAAAGAAATGATATAAAATGCAGTACCGTAGAATTGGTAACTAGTTTTTCATATCTGGGTAAAGACATGAAGTGTGATCATTAAATGAAAGCAGGAAGGTGAAAGTACAGGATTTAGGAGGAGGAAAAATCTGTTTTGTTGGTTCTGGTGCATCAGAAGTTAAGAGCGACTCATAAAGTGATTGGTGTGAAGTATTGTACTCTCTGAAACATAAACATGGACAACACAATAAAGCAATGAAGAAAGGACTGAAATTGTTGAAATATGAGTGTGGAGAAGAATGCGGAAAATTAGTTAAATCAAACGGAAGCGAATAAGAAAATGTTAGAATAGAAGAAAAGAGAAGAACAATATTAAATAAGGAGTGGTGTCTAAAACTATGGAGAGGTTTGAGGAATGCTTTCAGGTCCCATCCTAAACGAAGGGAAAATTCCAATCTACATCTCACGGGTGGAAGTAGACAATATTTTAGGCGGTCAACGTAAGTGAGGACCGACTGACTCCCGGGCTAAGAAGTCAACCTCTACCAGGTGTGCCAACGGCCTTCTCGGTGGGCAGATGACCGGGTGTATGTCGGAGCACTTTCTTGTCCTTAGGAGCAGAAACTATCCTAAAAGACGGATGAACCATAAGGTACGGTAGTCAACGGCAGAAAGAGCAGGATGCATATTTTATACAGGTACTTTCATATGTTTGTAGCTCAGGTCTTATTGACCTACCTTTAAAACAGAATTTATTTTGGAGGGGTACAGAAATATTAGTGGCTCGGTGTCTTACCTTGCAGAATGAGCTTGGTAGCTACAAAGTTAAAAATAATATTTTCACAGTTAAAATTCAAATGACTATTAAGGCACATTATGGTGAACAGCTACACTCTTTCCATCATGCATGGAATTATCAGGTAACCAAAAAAGTTCGTGCAGTTTTCGTCACGCATCAAATACGGCCCTTTTTGAAAGCAAAATAAAATAAAATATTTTCTTCTGGAGTCCACAAATTGTGATACAGCTTTTGTGACATCATCGTGTTTTCGGAACTGCTGTTTCCGCAGGTGATTAACCATGGCCAAAAATAGGCAATAGCCCGATGGAGCAACGTTCAAGGAATAGAGTGGATGACGCAGAACTTCCCATCCCAATGTTTTGGTCACCTCTTTGGTCGCTTTTGCCATCGGAGGTTTGGTAAGATTGACGAGGAGGAGAACTCCTCTTATGTTAACCAATGCTGGCTGCTTCTGGAGCAGTGCAGCTGAAACTCTTTGCCATTGTGACGAATAGATCTTGGCTGTTATGATTTTTCCGCTTTCTAGATATTCATAGTGGTCTGCCAGCTTTGGTCCACCAAACACCCAGCACTACCTTCTTTTGGTGAATATCTGGTTTAGCAGTCAATGAGACCGAACCAGAAGTCTACTAATGATGTTTCCTCTTTAGGTTATCATACATGATCCATTATTCGTCACATATCGAGATTTGGTCCAGGAACAAGGCTTTATTATGATGCAATAGCAACGACAAGCAGATGTTCAACGTTGGAGCTTGTTTCTCTTGGACAAGACATGAAGAACCCCTTGTTTAGTTTCCATGTCACCCCACGGTTATGAAGATGTGATCGAATGGTTTCTTCAGATACTCCAAACCTGTGTGCAAGCTCCAGGCAGGTTTGATGAGGATTTCCTCCTTCAGTTGGACTTTGTCAAGGATAGGGATGCGCATGAGACAAGATTTGTGGCTATCTCGACTCGAAAATGTGCCATAAAAGTGATGTCTCGACTCGAAAAATGTATATTTCTCTATTGGAAGAGCCATGTCTCGACTCGAATTTTATCAGGAAAATCCTCTCGTGCGCATTCCTAGTCAAGGATGGATGGACGACCAACACGAGGCTTGTCTTCAAGGTTCTCGTCCCATGAAAGAAAAACGGCTGAACAGCTTTTGAGTAGTTTGTTCACTCACTGACTCTGCAAACACGGAGCATATTCTTTTAGCTACCTCTGTAGCTTTCTTTCCTAAGGCAAAATAGGCCTCAAAAATCTCCCTCTCCAACGACATATTCTTCCGATGATTGCGATTCCTACAAAAAACCGATAGCGAAACGTGCGATACACTGAACATCTCTCTACTCAATAAGGTTTGAAAGAAATGTAAACATATGACGTCATCAGGATAAATTTGAGCACACTAACACGTTAAAAGTAATTGTTCTCCGAAACCGTACGAACTTTCTTGGTTACTTGATAGGAATAGGAACAACTCCTACATTTTTATTCGCTGGCTGGATGTAATATGCTCACGAGTCGAACCAGGCTCGCGGACAGCCATTTGTTCAATAGTGGTCTAAAGAAATTTTACATGTATAGCAGAGTTGCCAGGTATAGATACGATCATTTTGTTTTAAAAGTTAATCGTTCCACGAAACTAAGGGAGACAGTAATGATGATAGTGACCGAAATGCTGGAATGGAGAAAGTAGGAGAAAATTAAAGGAAAAAAAAACAAGAAAACCCGAGCATACGGTGTTTGTAGACCACAAATTATACTTGGCTGGAGCTGGGATCGAACCAGGGAACTCGCAAGCAAAAGGTGTACACTCTACAACTGAGGCTCCAAATCCAAGTGTCTGTTTTTCTTCTTTGGTGTAATTCTAATAATGACAAAATTTATAAGTATGAGAGACAGTGGCGGAGCTATCCAAGGACTGGGAGAGCTCAGACATCCCAGTTTTTTTTTGGGGTGACAAAAATATCTTAAACTATTATTTACACATTTTTTGAAAGTTTATAGTTAGCAAATGATGTAACTATCATAGTCTGGGTTTTGGCTTGGCCTTCCAGATTTTACTTTCTAAATCCGCCACTGATAACAGAGTTGTCACGTTGTTTATGCGGCTAAGGACATTGGGTTCACTAACAGCCATGACGTTAGTCAGTGGCGTATTTAAGGGGAGGCTTCTGAGCTTAAGCACTCCCGAAATTTTATTTACTATTTTAATGTAAATGATATATTTTGCAGAATTTTCACATTTCCAGGAATAAAGTTAGCAAACCTTCCCCCCCCCGAAACAAAATCGTAAATACGTCACTGACGTTATTATAAGATTCTGGCAGGTTTTGCCTTTTTTAAAAAAATAGAAAAATCAAAATTTTAAAATAAAGTATACTATTTGATTTCTGCAACAAAGTACAAATGTTAGATTCACTGCCATCTATTGTAATATTTCGAAACCTTTCCTTGTTAAAAAAAAAGTACAATAGCTAAAAGTCGTTCTGTTTCCGTTGCATGTTTTCTGTTGTCGGACCATTCTCCAACCCTCCTTTTCTTTTTATTTGCTAAAATTCTGAAGCTAACTCTCTTTTAGTAGACAATGCTTGAGGCAGTACATTTGCCATGATAAACTTGAGTTCGGTTCTCTTGGAAGTTTATGTTGCTGCGAGGAAAGAAAATATTATTTGCAAAAAAAGAAAAAAAATTAAAAATACACAAAAGATAAATGAAACGGGAACCGAAGTAACAAAATGTTAGAAAAATACTACTACTAGTAGTCATAGAAAAAAGGAACTAACATCGAAAAACAAAAGACAGTCTTGGAAAACAATATTTTCTCTTCGTTTCTTCGTATTTTTCTCCCTTTGTGTGTAATTGGATTGTCTTCTGGCGATTTAAAAAAAAAAATGAAACAAAATAAAATAAAATTGAATAAAAACTAAGAACAGAAGGAAGCATAGATTTTTATTTCCTCTTCCCATTTCCTTCTTTCCTTGCTTTTTTTAAAATTCCCTTCCTCGAACCTTTTTTTTTTTTTTTTTTTTTTTTTTTTTTTTGAGAACGTCTGATGGTCGATAGTTTTACTCATTTTTGTGTATCTACAGATTTGAGTTTTCAAAATTATGTTACATACTTCCCCCATCGAAAAGGTTAAATGTTATATTAATATACCCAATAGCATATACCAGGGTTTCTCAACCTGGGGGGCCCGACCCCTAGTGGGGTTGCGAAGATAAGAGGAAGAGAAAAATATAATTAAAATCTAATACCGGAAATATTTTTAATATTATTTTGAATTTTGTTCTGATAGGCATATTTTTACTTTTATACTTACTAATAAGAACAACAAAAATAGGTTTACTAAACATTTTCAACAGGTGCAAAGTTGTTTAAAAATCAATTTTAATGAAAGAGGTATGACATGAAACTAATGAGAACTGCATATTGAAATACCAGAAAAATACAAATGCTACGAAAGCTGCATATTGAAATACAATTAAAATTGAAAGCTAATGGGATATCTGAGCATGGTGTGATTTCACTAGTGCGGCAATGTCCTGTTCAATCTTCGAGACGCACATTATCAAGTCATTCAAAATACTCAACAACTTTTTTAACAACTATCCAAGTTTTTAAAAAAAAACAAAATTAGAAATCGCTTTATTTATTTTATCATATGATCCAAAATTAAGGGAGTTATGGAGTTTTAAAATTTTTCAAACGGCCTCCATTTTCAAACAGAATGACGGATCGGATTTAATATTTGTAATATGAATGAACTGACCAAATTTGGTTCTAATTCATTATCTTTTAGAGAAGTTACTGTATCCACTATATGCAAGAAATGGATGAAATTAAATAAAATCTTTGAGTTTTACGTCCCACGGTTATGCCGGTTAGGCTAAAGGAGACGGTGATGATGAGTAATGAATGAAATGGTGGAATGAAGAAAGTGGGAGGAAATGGGAGAACCCCGAAGATACCCACGCACGCGGTGTTTGTCCACCACAAAGTTTACTTGGTGGGAGCTGGGATCGATCCCAGGACCGCAAGCACCAGAGGTGAACGCTCTACCACGGAGCCACCGCGGCCCCATGCAAGAAATGGATTCTACAGTTATAGACATAGATGGATATGGTGAGCAGTGGCGTAACTAAAGGCTTGAGAGGCCCTCCCTCAGACAGCGTGGAGTGGGGCCCCTTCTCTACGTCCCGTTTTACGATTTGGGGCCCCCTGATGGCTTGCCCCTCCCGCAATACGGGGTCTGCGGAGCCCTTATTTACACCCCTGATGGTGAGATCTCAGCAATAGGATTAGCTAAAAAAAAAAAATCCCATACAAGCTTCTTACAAACTAGAAACTATACTATATAGTATATGCCAGTGGTTCTCAACCTAATTCTTACCATCACCCTATATTATCATATCCTTTTGTCAGCGACCCCCTTATAATTTCTAGTTTGTAAGAAGCTCGTATGGGATTTTTAATATTCCTAGATAGGCCCTATATAGGATGGTCTTTATTTTTCAACTTCCGAGTTTTTTTTTTTCATGATCCCCTAAAACCAGACCCTAGTCACTCCATTTTTCCTCTTCCTATTAAAAAAAAAAAAAAAAAAAAAAATTGGACCTGTTTTCTGTACGGATAGGAATTCACAATACTCACCACATTGGAAATAAATTTTCACTATGACAACATGCTGTTCCATCGTGAAACGCTAAAATCTTTTTCCCGTATAGAAAACATATATGATGATCATACGCAATTCGGTGCTCCTCCATGACTACTAAGCACAAAGTCAACAGATGAAAAATTGTATAACGTTCAGTGTTGCCACCTTACTAGAATAGAAATGGCGGGCGTTTCAAAAATTCTTTATGGGACATCCTTTAATATATGTTTTTAGCAATGCTTTTTTTTTATTAGTTTGCTCATCAAAAAAATATTGTTTTGATTTAAAACACTGAGTAAACAAATGATAACACGCAGTCATCGCAGTCAGGCAAGTGATGGTACAAATAGCGATATCTATTAGCGCAACAAACAGAATGAAGGACTGAGATGTTTGTTATTTACTATTAGGAAAGACTTCATGGTAAAAAAAAAAAATGTATCGTATAAAGTGCAAATTTCCTTCTGGATATTTCAAAATGTATTCTTAAGTTCCAAAATTTCGCGGTATTCTCCATAGGAAAGGGCTGGGTCATACAAAGTATTGTACCATTCCAAAGAATTAAATATATTAAAGATTAGATTAAGTTATATCAGTAACTTAAAAGAGAACAATGAAATCGTAAATCAAATTAAAGAGTGAAATTAAACGATTGGTTGCAATTGTTTTTTTTTTTTGTCATAAATGACAATATTTTATTGATACAGTCAATAAAGTTCACTACCGGACACTCAAAAGGAAGTTAAGTGGTACTATTTGGTACTAGTTGAGTATGGATATTTAGTTCTTCGCTTGCCGCCGTATCATCCATATCTAAACCCGACTGAGTTCATTTAGGGTGAAGTGAAAGAAAACATAGGAGTAAGAAATAGAACTCTTCCCTTGGATGATGCGATTAAACTCTACAGTGAAATGAAATGAAATTTTTGAGTTTTACGTCTCACGATTATGTCGGCTAGGCTAAAAGAGACGGTGATTATGAGAGATGAATGAAATGGTGGAATGAAGAAAGTGAGAGGAAACGGGAGAACCCAAGGGCGCCGATTTCTCTGTAAATTTTGTGTGTGTGTGTGGGGGGGGGGGCATTCAGATGCAGAAGGTATAGATATGAGGATTTTAAGACAAATTGCATTTAAATTATGCTAAATATTGTATATTCATAAATACAATACGGGAACCCACATGAGCTTTGGGGGGCCCGGGCTCCCCAGCTCCCCATGATTGGCGCCCTTGGGAGAACCCCGAGGAAACCCACGCACACGGTGTTTCTCTACAATTATAACAGTGGTAGAATAGAAGACAAGGTATGATTATACGAGGATGTCAACAAACATATTTTCAAATAGAATCTCCATGAGACGTTATTACGGAAGATTAACAAAAAACTTCGACGATGACAATGATAGTGATTTGTCACAAGAAAGCAAAGAAGAAACAAAATAGGAAATGAGGATATGGACGGCATTGAGCCATGTATCAATTACCTTTGAGTATTTATCATTCATTGTTAAAATGTACTTATCTTGAACGTAAGGATTCGCTTGGGTTGGAAACACTACCACAAAGTCCGGGCACCAACGACGCCGACTTTCCAAAATTTGTGAGTGCCTATCAATGGAGGGTGGTGTTATATGTTTCCAGGGGAGTCTCGTTATTTTTTTGATTGACTTCCTTTCAGTTAAAATCTTTTATGAACACCGTCATAAAGGGCTATGCTCGATTCTATTCACAATATAGTTTCATTTTTTTTTATTGAAGGGACTACCTTTGACTAGTCTAGAGACAGGTAAGGAAGGGGGGAGTGTGTTGCTTGGTTGTCTATGCACAAACTTATTTGAAACAAACAATTATGTTTTAGAAATTAGAAATTTTAACTTCCATCTCAATGTTTTAATGCCATATTATCGTTTGGTAATGGGAAGTAAAAAAAAAATATTTATTTTATTTTGTTTCGATTATTATTTGTGTCTGTGCTGGAGCCCCGGAGCACCCACGTAGTCGGCGCGCATGCCAGGTACTGCTCTCCGCTATAACCACTAACGTTCTTCCCACCTTTCAATACTCATAGCTCATGCTATACCTCGCGTACAATACATCCTGACAAAAATTGATGACAATCCATCAAGGATTTCTGGAGAGTTTTGTCTCCTGGGCGGACGAACACACGGACTAGGAATGGGCAAAACCGGTTTTTTATAAAAAACGAAAACCGGTTTCTATAAAAACCGAAACCCGAAAAACCGACATTTCGGTTTTCTCCAAAACCGGTTCGGTTTTCTCCAAAACCGGTTCGGTTTTCACCGAAACTGGTTTCGGTGAAAACTTTTCGAAAACACATAAAACTATTTCTGTGGAAATGGATTCGGTTTCCGGAGAACAACGAAACACCATTCTGGTCAGAAATAGAACAAATTTTGAAAAAAAAACCGGAATCGGTTTTGAAGAAAACCAAAACCGGACCAGGTAAAAAACCGAACCGGTTTTGGAGAAAACCGATAACCGGTTTCGGTGAAAAACCGAACCGGTTTTTCTAAAACCGAAAACCGAAAAACCGGTTTTTGTGCCCACCACTAACACGGACAGACGGGATAAATACGAGGAGTTTTGGTAAACCAAACTTCTTAAATGCAATCGGAAGTATTTTGCACTTGCATTTCGCGCATACCAGATTATTATTATTATTACTAGTGGTGGAGATAGTAGTAGTAGTACAGTTTAATTATTTCATTGTGGTATTACGCACTAGAAAATAATACAGTACTTTTGCCTAGACGAGACGTGATGTTTAATTTTATGGTAATTCTGATGTTATACGGTTACCAAGGCTTAATCTATTATGTTTTTTAGTCTTCTTTCTTCCTACACAGCCCATTCTGGAAATGAAAGTGGCAGACGAGTATCACGCCTGGCTCTCTTACCGGTAGACTGCACTCCAATCCTATATCCGGAATAGGACTTCCGCATGGCTTAAGAGCTGAGGGGTAGATGGTGGTAAATCAGGGGTAAAATTAGTTATGTTAATGAGGATAGTTTGATGGAACAGAGGGAGAGGGAGAGGTTCTCAATTTTCCCTGTCCTTCATGAATGTCACAATCACAACCCACACTGCCATTTTACGCCTCCTCTGTCACCCATGTATACAGCCAAAACCCCTTCCTTTCTCCCTTGCTAGATATTGCGCACAAACAAATCCAGTTGGTAATATTGTAAATGCGTACAACCCAATTCAGCGGCTATTCGGTTGAAAATCAGTGTTACGGATTAAATTCGCACTTGCGCACATATTCATATGACTGAATCGAGTTTTATTTTTTTTTTTTTAATTATTTAGAATAATAATTAATGTTATCGCATGTATTGGAACAGACAGGGTGCTGTCTTTTGAACGTGTTGTCCCAGGTTCGTTTCCGTGGTGACCCAGCATCAGGAACTAATTGAAAATCTGAAATAAGAGGTTTTCAATGCTAGTTTAAACATGAACAGAAATAGAGACGATAGCATGGGTGCCCGAACTCGTAAGCTCGGTGCTCATGAGAGTGCTGAGAGTGCTCTATGCAAGGAGAGGGTTCGGAGTTTAAACCCTCTTTGAGGAAGATATTATGAAAATTTAATCTTTAGTATAGTAAAATATATATATATATATATATATATATATATATATATATATATATATATATATATATATATATATACTTGTCCTGAAAGGAAATGAGATTGGGTGCTTGAGCTCCCCTTACGAAATTTTGCGTGCACCAATGACTCACGAGCTCAGAACACTCACCTAGTTGATTTCATTTGATCTCAGCCTCATGAACTGAGTGTGAGTTTAAGCTTGGTTTAAAGCGACAAGTTTTGCCGTTAGATGTCATTACAGTCTTCGTATCTCTCCCATGTGTTTTTTACCTTTCACGAAAATTTACAATTTCTCTTACAAATTTCAACCTAGAGACTTCAAATTTTTAGAGAAGAAACTTCATAACTTATCGAAGACAACAATTCATGCCGATTTTTTATTTAGAATTTTCTTCATTGTTGAAATGGCTTGATTGTTGAAATGGATAAATAATATACCGTGGAGTAATACATCGCAGCCCGCGTCATTTCGAATACGAAGAACGCTTCCGACTTTCAGCTAATTCAAATTCTACTGTATTAGCAACTTCCTGTTTTTGCTAAGTATACCTGCTCAATGAAATTTGCTTAAGATCCACCGGAAGTTTAAGGGAGCGAAGCAAAGAGGAGGTAACGTAAGAGATAGATTTGTAGATAGGTAAGAGGTAAACCTATCTTACTGTAACTTTCTCTAAATCTAAATCCCCTTGTCCTAAATTCTCTTCGACTTCCAAAGATTGTCATTTTGACTTAATTTTAACGTATCTTTCATTTCTCTACCAATATAAAAGAGGTCAAGGTACAGTTGCAGTAAAACAACAAGATTTTTTTTTTTTTAAAATATGTGTATTCTTTCCCGCACAATTTCTAAACTATATGAGAAAGTAATGTTGGGAGGTTGTCTTACATGTTTGCCCTCTTTCTTCCATGCATACACCTAGGGTTGCGACTATCCAAGAGCAATCGTTCTACTATTTCACATAATATAACGTAAAAATTGAAAAAAAAAAAAGAGTTTTTTTTAAGAGTCTTCATCCCGGCGAAATTAAAATACCGCTAATTTTACAGTAATTATGTGATATCTTCAAATAGATAAAAGATAATTGAAATATGGAACAAGAGCGCCCTAGACAATATTATTTTGCGTGAGGTACCGCTATCACAACTCACCTAGTGGCTTTCCGTTTTCAGCTGTTTAGAAACGCGAAAATAAATGTCGATTTTCAAAATGGCTCGAAATCGAAAGCAGATAAGTCAGTCGGGATAACGGTTTCTCATGTAAAATAATATTGTCTAGGGCGCTCTTGTTCCACATTTCGATTATCTTTTATCTATTTGAAGATATCACATAATTACTGTAAAATTAGCGGTATTTTAATTTCGCCGGGATGAAGACTCTTAAGTCAATAATTTTCTGCCGATATTTGAGACGAGACTGGGCTTGGTCTCGTCTCGAATTACAAGTATCTGTCTTGGTCTCATCTCTAGTAACTATAGATGTGCTGAGTCTCTGTCTCGTCTCAATTTTTAAACGCCCGTATCGATCTCGATTTCGTCTGGAAAAAATATTTTCGGTCTCGGTATTGTATTCCTTAAATAATAACCGTTGTTGTTTGGATTAGTATAAATGAATTCGACAAATATGTTTTGTATAAATAGTATTGAATAAATAATTTATTGTCTATCTTTCTAATTAGTGTTTGTGTAGATTCACTTTAAATGTTAGCATAAAGAAAATTCATCCCAAGTTTTTCTTGTGATTTGTAAAAATAATGTTTTAAGCCTTAAAGGAAAACAAAAATAATAAAAGAATCATTATTAGATGAAATAATGTAGTACACTTGCCGGAAGAGTGCATGATAACTCTACATACCCTTTGGAAGTCTAATATGTTGTCAAAAAAAAGCATAAATAATTCTCCTAATTACTGATTCAACTTGTCTTTGGGCAATGTGTCAACATCCATTTTATGAAACTGATTGAAAGTTTTATCAATATCGTTGCGTCATAAGAAAAAAATATATTGAAAAAGAGGAAGAGCTGTGCTATTCTACCTATTAGATTGGTACCAGTGACGTAACAGGTCACTAATTTGTGACCCGTGACCCAGAAGACCCGGGGGCAGTCAGACCTATGACCCACCAGACCCGGTAATCCGCAGAGACCCAAAATGACTTGGTCTTGCCCGGACAGATCCATGATATAGAGTGACCCTGGCAGACTCGGTAGGACCCGAAGATGAGACATCGTCATACGGAAGGGCGGTATATATGAGGCTGTTAACTCATTCTAGCAAGCACGATTCTTTTCTCTCTCTCTCTCCCTCTCTCTCTCTCTGTCTTTTCACTAAATCTATAATTTTATTTTTCGCTTGTTGTTTGTGTCTGTGTGTCAAACCATTGTACTGAAAGATAACTACAAGATTTATCAGAGTGTATATACATATATATAATTACTCAAGGACAAAGCTTAATGTATCGAACCTGTAAAACTTATCCTTTGGAATATAAAAGATAGCTGAGCGCAGTGTCCTGTTAAATATTTTTTGTACAATCTATGTTGAGAACCACTGTATTATTTTTTCAGTATGGGAAGAGGAACGAACATTAAAAAAAAAAAATATTTGAAATATTCTAGACATTGTACCTTTGTTAAGAAATGCCACACTGGGAATCAAACAAGATGAACGTTCGAGCTCAATTAATGGACATCATTAATCAGTTATAAAATTCTGCAACAAAGCTGTAGAGGTGATATTTCGTCTGGTTCCGGGTCACCGAATCTGTTGCAATCACCGAATCTGTCTAGGGTCTCCGAATCTGCCCCTGTCACGTGGTCAGACCGGTTCTCAGAACCAAGAGTCCGGATGTCTCGGACAAAAGTCGTGATTCAAGTGATTCATGACCAGTGTTTCTTTCAGAAACAATGTTCTGAAGGGGGGGGGGCACACTTTGTATTCAGGGGGCACTACTGATACTATTCTATTTATAATTATATTATAGACGTATTATTTTAGTCTGCTCCGTGGGGCGAGGGGGCAGTGTCCCCCCAAAAAAGAAACAGGTCTGGAAGAAACACTGTTCATGACCCGTTTTATCACTGATTGGCACGCTTTTATATCTGCAATAGCCTCCTTCAGCATAGTACAATAGCAATATTGTGATTCGCAACAGCAAAACTAGCTACGTATGTACGAACATTCACAACAGAGACACTAAACAAGAGAAGGAGAGAGGAAGATGAACGAAACACGTGCTGCGTTTGGTAAGAACAGGAAGTATATAGGCGTGTAATTGCTTTTAAGAACCGTATAAACACACGTCATAGCAACACAACTAATGCAGTACATCAACTAATCTGCAAAATGTTTTTACAGACACACTAACATACATACATAATAAACATGTATAGGCTCTATCTATATATGTACTGTACATACATATATATATACACACACATGTGCAACGATTAAAGTGACGTGTCAATGAGCTGGAAAAGTATGCGGGTTTTCTTAACGAATATTCTTCCTCCCTCCATAGTAGTACTTGGCTTCGAAGATTAAGTGTATGGCTGAATGAGGTGGACTGTTTAGTTGGGTCTTTTCTTCATTTGAGCGCGTGTGCCTGTGTGTGTGTATAGATACACGTCTGTTTTCTTTGGCATTTCGTCTCTCAGGGATCTGTGTATCTGTATCTCTCTCCTTTTGTGACTCATCATCACTTCACATCCGTGGCACGCGCCATTTTGATGGACTCTTCATTTCGACGCGCTTCGGCAGCTGAAAGAAAAAGAAGAAGAAGAAACATTTTCGCGAACCTGCAATGACAAAGTCAAGAGAAGGGGAAATCAACACAAGAGTACTATAAAGAAAGAGCGAGAGAGAGGGGGGGATAGAGAGAGAGAGAGCAATAAACACAGAATGACACATATTAACTTAATGCCCCTTTGGTATAAAATACCTTCTCGTACTGAATGTGTGGAAAAGATGGAAGTTTTGAGCAATATTATTTTAATGGTAGGAAGTGTTCGTTGTATAAACTACTTTATTCAAAGCAAAGATTTTGTTTTTAAAAGTCCTTCAAATATTCACTTGCTTTACAGTATTCACTGTTAAGTAATTCGCAGCTATAGTGTATGGGTTACGTTCCAAAATTAATCGTCCGTTTCTAGCAAAATTTTGAGAATTTACTGGGAAGAAATAGATAATTTGCTCGTTTGTGTGCTTGATAATATGCAAGAAGAGCGGAAGTTTTTTTTTTCTTTTAGTAAGCAGTTATAAACATTGAACTATGTGGCAAGGAAAAGGAACTATTTCGTACAAGGTTACCGCATGGTTGGATTGTGGGAAAGTAACGAGCATTTCTATGTACCGGTATTCTGAACATCGCTGCAGGTGTACAGAGACCCTCCATTTGGTATCCTTACGCAGAGACGAGAAATTAGCTACAGTTTATTCATTTTAACATAATGGGTCAAAATTTCCCTAACCCTAAGCTAAAACGACCCTACACTACTTTATTACATCATTTTAAAGCGGTCCTAAAAATTAATGATTTTTAAACGTACGTAGCTGTTATTACAATTTTTATCGAAAACCAGGTGCACGACCAACTTCGGAATAAATAAATGCCCTAATCTCGAACAGGCATACTCCTTTCTTCATATGTTGCAGAGACAGAGACAGAAAGAGAGAGAAAGAGAGAGAGAGAGAGAACGAGAGTAATAAACTCAGAATGACACATATTAACATGACCAATCTGACAATCGCAAGCCTGATTTTCGGGCTAAATCTATCTCGAGCCCAATAATTGAGCTTGATCACAAGTGAGCATTAGTGCTGTAAGTGGGTAACTAGCTAGAGCTCGATTCCGAGCGAATGCGAGCTCCAGTGAGGCTACTGAGTGCAAAGGCGAGAGACTGTGAGGATAATGAACCCGAATCCTTTCCAAGTGCGAGCCCGGTGAGGTAACTGAGGGCGATATTGATCTACTGCGAGCCTCATTGAGGATACGAAGCACGAACTCGAGCGAGTGTGAGTCTGAGCTAATGTGAGCGTTATTGATATTAGCATTGGCGTCTCTGGATGTAAAATTTAGGGGGTGGGGCATCAGAGAAATGATTTAAATGGTAGTACCTATTTATCTTCGATTCCATTTGTTACCTTTCTGCTTACCTTCACAGATCCCCTGAGACATATCAAGAACTCTGTTATAATCGTTTCACAGCCTGAATATTATATTCAAATAAATATTATTATTATTATTTATATGCTATTCTGCCATTAGTAAATAAATTAAATTAGAATAGAATATTGAATATTTTGTACTCCAAAATATTGGGAGGACGCATCCCCCTCGTGCCCCCCGCCAGAGACGCCCATGGATATTAGTTAGAGCTAGGAAGTGAATCTCACAGCAATTCCACAACCTTCGTACAGACCAGATTTGTCACCATGCGACTTTCTCATTATTTTGTTTTTAAATCGGTTAAGTGGAAGAACATTCGAAACTGATTAACAAGTCGAAATAGTTTGTCAGGGGTTTTCTTAGACAGCATTCTACAAGAGAAATTTTCGAAGACGTTTGAAAACTGGCAGGAACGGTGGAACACCGCCATTTGATTAAACGAACAGTACTTCGACAAAGATAATCACTTCCTTGTTGACTAAGGAACGTATCGTTTGTGTACCAACACTTTTCTCAGTTGTTTTGGGACAACCTTCGTAGATTTTATAGGCAGCGGTAGCCGTGACTAAAATCAGTACGATTCGGTCGGCGCAAAATAAAGTGACTATTTTCCTGAAAGCTTCTTAAGAGTATGTTGTTATGATGGGCTGCATAACTAACAGGATACTTCCGTTTGTGGAGTTACAAAAGTAATGTAAAATTTCGTACTGTATTACCTTCCCATTGCCATATGATTCTGGCCGTATGATATCTGTTTGATTCAATTAACAATAAATAAATAAATAAATAAATAAATAATTTTGCACTCTTTGCAAACCACGAAGAATATGCCTGATTAGGTGGATTTATAGAAGGTGCTGCATAATCAGCACATCAAATAGTTCTTCCATGGCTATCTAGATTGGAGTGCGCTATCTCGTAGAATACAGCTTCTCAATAATTCCACATCAAACATTATGTCTCTACAAAAGCGAACCTGAGACCATCGTCTCGAAATACACTATCGCTAGATAGTGCAAACACCCTTTCTTGAAAAATTAAATGAAAATGAGCATAGAATATTTTAGTTTAACGTCCCACGATTATGCCTGTTAAAGCTAAGGGTGACGGATGATTAAGGCAAGTGAATGATGATGATGGAAGAATTGGCGGAATGAGAAGGTGGGAGGAAACGGGAGCACCTTGAGAAACCCACGGGCACAATATTGTCCACCACAAACTTACCTGGCTGAGGATCGAATCAAGGACCCCGCATACTAGAGGTAAGCTTTAATGAATCACAGGGCTTACTATTAAGCTTAAGAGTCTTCATCCCGGCGAAATTAAAATACCGCTAATTTTACAGTAATTATGTGATATTTTCAAATAGATAAAAGATAATTGAAATATGGAACAAGAGCGCCCTAGACAATATTATTTTGCGTGAGGTACCGTTATCACAAGTCACCTAGTAGCTTTCCGTTTTCAGCTGTTTGGAAACGCGAAAATAAATGCCAATTTTCAAAATGGCTCAAATCGAAAGCAGATAAGTGAATCGTGATAACGGTTTCTCATGTAAAATAATATTGTTTAGGGCGCTCTTGTTCCATATTTCGATTATCTTTTATCTATTTGAAGATATCACATAATTACTGTAAAATTAGCGGTATTTTAATTTTGCCGGGATGAAGACTCTTAACTGGAATCAAATGAAATTAAATTTATAGTTTTACGTCCCAAGATTATGCCATGCATCAAGGCTAAAAGGGACAGAGGTGATTAACAAAGTGAATAATTATATAGCTCTTATAGAATTTGTGGAATGAGGATGTGAGAGGAAGCGGGAGGACATATCTAGCCCGGCGCAAGGAAGGTCCTAGATCTCGCATTTTTTTTTTTTTTTTTTTTGAGACAAAAATAATTGAAGCTCATATTTATATATTTTTGAAAGTTTATAGTAAGCGTTGCTTTTCATTCTTCATTGGTAAATTTTTGAAACATTTAGATATAGTTTCAGTTTTTCTTGTATGGAATGACGGAAACAATACTTGAGGTACACAATTTCAACGTCCATCTAGCCATAACTAGCATCAAAATTACCCGTTTCGTCCGAGCGAAGTAGCTGAAGTGGTAGAGCGTTGGCTTTGCATTCGGGAGGTCGCGGGTTCGATTCCCGCTGCCGATCATCCTGACTGGGGTTTTCCAGGGTTTTAATCAGTTCTACCAGGCAAATGCCGGGATGGTACCTACTAAACAGGCTCTGGCCGATACCTTCCCAAAATCCTTTCCATTGTTGTTGTTAGATATCCAGTGTAAAATGGCCTCTGAGCTGTATCTGATGATTCTTAAATAAAAATAAAAATAAAAAATAAAAATAAAATAAGAAAAATTAGTAATAAGTTCTGTTAGTCTGTTACTTTTTACTATTATTGAAGCGGCCTCTGATTTCGGGTCATTTTTGATCATGTTTATATTTTAGGGCTATACCCTCTCCTTCCCTCAAATTATAGAGCTGAATTTGAATTTAAACGACATCAGAAGTGTCACTAGTCATCTCATCGACCAGGAAAACTACGGATTCAATACGAATATCGATAATTTTCGATCATTTTTATATATCTCTCCCTCCTCCCCCCTCCCTAAATTGCACCGTCTAAGTCAAAAGATAAAAACCATCCCAGGCCCCAACCTCATCTATGTTGAAAATTTCGTCGAAATCATTCGTGTAGTACAAGACTTATTAAGTCACAAAAATAGTCAGTGACTTTCATTTTTATTTATTTATATAGATAAACAGATTTCCATTGGGAGAGAATTAAGTTGCAAACTTCTGCAGTACCCATGAAAAATTTATAAACTCATATGGGTTCTTGCTGCCCCCCCCCCAACCTCCCAGTTTTTACCTTCTAGATCCGCCACTGGGACCTAGCACCAGATGTGAGTGCTCTACTGTGCTACCACTGAGCCATTGCATCCCCCAAGCTTAACTGAAAGTTTCTATCTGTATGTGAAAATATAAGCAAAATATGAATTCGTGACAAACGTATGCAACAAATTGGTTCTTATAGGTAATCAACCAATGATGTTTTTTTTTTTTTTTCAACCACTACCATTAATTACCAAAAAAAAAATAACATTGAATACAAATTCGTGAACTCAATAAATAATAATCGTGAACATACTTTATATATAATCAATTTGCGAACATGTTGCCCAAAATTTCACCATCACTGACTTTAGTTTATAACGCGATGTATATCGGTATACCATAAATTCCATTCATTTAGACCCAATTTTGCTTCTCACACTTCTTTTTTTTTTTTTAAAAAAAAAAACCTCTTCCCCTTCTCCAAAATTTCTTTTATTGTATTATTATTATTGTTATTTAGTTCTTTCACCTTGTTAAAGAGAATAAATGTTGGGCTATTATCAGAGGTACTTTGTAAGAAAACGCCTGTTTCATGAAAGTAAACAAATTAAGGAAAAAGACATAAAATAAAAAACAAAAAAATGTGTACATAAAAAAATTAAAGCCAAAGTAGATAGTGATAGAATGGTTTATACTGAAGCGAGGGTAAATCAAAACGTGTTAAGGTCCCTCGCGCTATGTAAGTGTGTCGTGAGCTAGCAATTGAATGTTTCATTTTTTTTTTTTTTTTTTCATAATATCTATTTGGATAGAAGGAACTCATTTTCGGGAAGTTTTCAGTCACGCACGTTAAGTAATATCGCCCTTTTACCTGCTTCTCTTTTTTAACAGATCTCTCACACTCCATATCTTTTTTTTTTTTTTAAATTCTTGTATATGCTGGTTGAGAGATGCCTTACAGGAATGCAGTGTTGCTAATGTATGCAGTCAAAAATATTTTTATTTTCTTTTCCCAAAAGGTCCGCGGTGGCTCAATGATACAGCCAGCGTTCACCTCTGGTGTATTAGGTCCTTGGTTCATGCCACGTGAGCTTTGTGGTGGACAAACACCGTGTAGCGTGGCGTTTTCCCGTTTCCTCCCACTTTCTTTCATTCTATCATTTCATTAATTTCTCATCATCACTGTCTCCTGTAACCAACACGATAATCGTGGAACGTAAAACTTAAAGATTTCATTCCATTTATTTATTTTTTTTTTCAAAATTTTAA
This sequence comes from Thermobia domestica, assembly GCF_964235325.1. Classification (NCBI taxonomy): domain Eukaryota; kingdom Metazoa; phylum Arthropoda; class Insecta; order Zygentoma; family Lepismatidae; genus Thermobia; species Thermobia domestica. Next base: position 51,078 of record NW_027656577.1, read on the forward strand.
AACTATATCAATATGTTACAGATAAAGAACAAAAATCCCGTGGATAGCTGAGTGAATTGGATTTTTTTTTTTTTACCTAAAGACTATCTTATGAGACAATATATATGTTTAAAGTGGGATTTTGAGGTTTAAATCTGAGGTCTTTGACGCATGAGGTCCCTGGATCGATCTCCAGTTAATTAAGTTTCTGGTGGACAACATAGTGCCCGTGGATTTTATCGGGTACTCCCTTTCCTCCAACACTCTCATTCCACTAGTTCTTCATTTAGTTAATCATACGTCAAATGTAGGACGTTAAACTGAAAGATTTTATTATTATTATTATTATTATTAATTTTATTATTATTATTATTATTATTATTATTATTATTATTATTATTATTATTATTATTAATATTATTATTATTATTATTATTATTATTATTGGAGGCACGGTGGCTCAGTAGTGGAGTGCTTAAATCTGGTGTGGGGGTCGCTGGTTCGATCTCCGATCAAATAAGTTTCTAGTGGACAACATCGTGTCCGTGGGGTTTCTCGGGTATTCCCGTTTCCTCCCACTTTCTCATTCCAAAAATTCTTCCATCATCATTCAATCATCGTCTTCCTTAACCTAAAGGATGTAATTGTGGTACGTTAAATGTTATTTCATTTTTTCTTATTCAATACTGTACTTAATCCATCTCGACAGGAATACTAACTCAGAAACTTCGCGAACAGTTAAGAACATCTAGTGTCTTCAATGGTGCTCGAACCCACGATAGATTGAGCCTTGTGATTCGAAGCTGTGCAGGCCCGAAACCAATTGACTATTGCCATCTGCCCCTTTAAAAAAAAAAAAAAAAAAAAAAAAAAACTTCGCTCCAGCAGGAAGAGATATTTTCGCCTCTAATATTAATTTTATTTAATCTTCCACTTATTATCCAATTTATCAAGGACACGAACATAGAAATACTGAGAGCAATTATAAAATGTCTATATTTCTTTCAGAGAGTCTCAAAATAGCAAATTGGTTTCGCCTCATGATCATCAGTCTAACACTCACACATGTCAGACCTCTTGAGTACACTACACCGGCATAAAAGAAGCAAAAATATATAACTAACCTTCTGGCACGGGGAATCGAACCTATGTCTTCTAAATAAAGCAAAGTATCGTAGCTATTCGACAATATCGTACGTCTCTCTGTGCTACAGTGCATTCTATGAAAAATTTAGACGTAGATTGTCTCACATCAGGTTAGGTTAGTTTGTTTAAAGCCTAACGAACTTTCTAAGCACCAAAACTGTACAAGACGGTACAATGGGCTTGTCTCCTCAGGGAACAAATCAAGGACCAAATGCAAAGAAGTTATCGGATTACCTGCTTGGCTATAAAGATTTTAAAAATGATTGGTACTTACGTTCTTTGTCAGCAGTCCTCACCGGAAATTGAACCCTGGACATCGTGTACCAAATGTACGATCGCTTGCCAACTTTGTTTTATTTCTTTTCTTTTAGTTATTCCCAACTGGCATTTGTCTCCATAAGTGTTTACTTATTTAGTGTAATAAGACTATTGTATAACCGTACTAATATTATTTGTTTCATTTATGATAAGCAATGTTTATCGCGAGCCAATGATCTACGATGAATCCAGCAAAAGTGTGGTAAACTAAACTAAAACTCTATCCGCTTTAAGATTATTCAGGAATTGTCCACTTTTTGTCCCTCTTCTCAGTTCTCGTCCGACAATTACTTCTAATTCTCACAATGACCTAATCACTTTCTTTTTTATCTCTCGTATGATTTCCAATATTGCTTTGTTTTCCCACTTACATTTACTGCATTTGAATATTTCAACATCTTCTGTTTATTTATTGTTTAAATTAATATGCCTCAATCCTTTATTTATTTATTTATTTGTACCATTTCCTTAAATATTTCTTAATCTCGGTTTATTTATTTATTATATCCTTGAAGATTTCTTAATCTTTAGTTTATGCATTGAAGTATTGTTTTCTTCAAAATCTTTAATCTTCTGTTTATTTATTGATTTGTTATTTTCTTGAATTTTCTTAATATTTATTTATTTATTTATTATTTCCTTGCACTTTTAAAAAAACTTTCTGTTTATATATTAGCTAGCATAATAACCGTTCTTCGCACGGGGAGAATACATTTTCATTTTGGACATAATGAAATGAATTTGGATTTAAACAACATTGGAAGTATAATTGTTCATCTCAGTGGCTCCGAAAACTATGGGTTCGACACTAATATCGGTCATTTTAGATCATTATATATATATATATATATATATATATATATATATATATATATATATATATATATATATATATATATATATATATATATCCCTCTCCTCCAAGTTGCGGGGCTGAATTTGGATTTCAACGGCATTGGAAATATCACTGTTAGTCTCAACGACTCTAAAAACTATGGATTCGGCACTAATTTCGGTCATTTTCGATCATTTTTTAAAATATACTTCACCTTCCTCTATTACACCGTCGAAGTGAAATTATAAAAACCATTCGAGGCCCGAACCTCATCTATGTTGAAAATTTTATCGACATCGGTCAGGTGGTTCAAGAGATTAAGAGTCACGAACATAGTCACTCTCAATTTTATTTTATACATTTACTTATTGTTTCCATAATTTTCTCTGAGTTTGCCATACTGGTTGCAAAGCAAGTTAAAAGTTTTCTTAAGAGTGAGTTTTATGACTCTGCACATTAGCTCAAAAAGATGTTGTTACGCGCTTCTCCCCGTTCTGAACACGATAAGACCACCCATGGCGAACGCGAGACTGCGGTTAAACTTTATCTAGCTTGATTGCAACTTGCGACCAAGATCATGGTATCAAAGCCATCACCTGAGGATGCATGCACTGCTATTTATGTAATTGCCTATACACAGATAGGTTGTCTTTATTGTAAGCCACAGACAATACAAGGCTGTAAAATGTTGTCTTTCAAATACATCATTATAAATACTGACATGTAATGTTTTTCGTTCGATCTTTAGAAGTCAACTAACTGTTTATTATTCTTAAATCAACTTTTAAATGATTTAGGTAGACATGTATATTTTCTGCTAATTATTGGAATTCTGTTTAATAATAATAATAATAATAATAATAATAATAATAATAATAATAATAATAATAATAATAATAATAATAATAATAATAATAATAATAATAAATTTTCAGTACAGCGAAGAGTCCTTACACAAGAGTACAATTGTTTGTAATTCTGGCTCACCAGTAGTGGCGATGTCAGCTTTTTCTTCGGGCTCAGACAAATGGAGGAGTAGATAGATTTTTGGGATAGCTATTTTTATATACCGAAGATGATAGTTTTATGTTACTGGGCTCCCAGTGGGGATACTCGGTCGAAAAGGTGTAACAGCTTTTTCAGCCGTGCTATCCTGACTGAGGATTTCCTCATTCACACCAGCCAAATGGTGGGATTGTACCTAACATAAAAGCCGCAGACCGATTCCTTCCTGCCTCCTTCTTCGGATAGTGTGCTCGCCAAGGGACATCATCCTTCATATGTGACAGGCTTTCGTTCGTAGATATCGGTATTGCCCAGAAAAATGCATAAATAAATAACTTGGTATCTTAAAATACATGTTCGAGGTAGTCCGGGCTGTCGTTAGAGTTCAGTAAACTAAAATTTAACATTAAGTTCAGGTTATATTTCATTAACCATATACTGTGTATTATCATCTTGCTTGCGTTACAATGAAGAACTTAAATAAAAGTAAATATCAAAATCAGTTTCACGTCAATAGTCGACTAGAAGATGGGAATTCGTATTATTATTCAATTCAAAGTCTCTTGTCGTCGCGAATTCTGTCAATGAATTTAAAACTTAAAACATATAAAACGATAATCATGCCTGTTGTTCTGTATGGTTTCGAAACATGGTCGCTTACTCTGAGAGAAGAACCTATACTGGAAGTATTTGATAACCAGATCCTGAGACGAATATTCGGACCCAAGAGGAACGGGAATGGGGGAATGGTGGACACTTCATGGCGAGGAACTACATAATTTATAGATACGTTTTACCAAATATTGTTAAGAGTCATCAAGTCTAAGAAACTCAGGTGGGCAGGTCATGTAGCGAGAATGGAAGAAAGTAGGAATGCTTTCAAAGTTTTAACTGGAAGCCCAATCGGAAAACGACCATTAGGAAGACCTAGGCGAAGATGGAAGGATAATATTAAGATGGATCTCGCAGAAATAGGAATACAAAATAGAACCTGGATCCAATTGACTAAGGACAGAAGTCAGTGGACAGCTTTTTTGAATGCGGCATTTAACCTCTGGGTTCCATAGGCCATAGACTTTAGTTAGTTCTCGTACATCATTTTTTGAGAGGTTTACAAAAAAAAAAAAAAAAAATCGTTTTCCCTTATTTTCTCGACAAGTAAAATGAGGGTTTACGTTCACGCACACCATTATGTTCAGCTCAATATGACTTGTATACAGGGTGTTTCAAAACCACCGACAACGTTTGGGAGGTGATTCCTGACACCAAGATAAGACAAAAAGTGTAAACCAACCTGGGTGCACATATGCTTCCTTTCGGAGTTATAGGCTGCCGAAAACATGAAAAAATGAATGTTAAAGGTCCATAGCTGCAATAATATGGGATCTGCCGTAGTCGGGTCAAGACTTCACTTAGGAACTAATATCTGCCCTATCCAAAAATCCATGTTTCAGAATCCTAAGGTACTCACACAAGAATTTTTATAGAGGGAGTTTGGCTACTGGCATATACCTAGGTCTAATTTGAAGTATTCACCAACTACCTCTATAAAGATTGTTGCGGAAGTACCGCAGGATTCTGAAATATAGATTTTTGGATAGGGTACATACTAGTTCCTAAATGAAGTCTTGACCCGACTACGGTAGGTCCCATAGTTTTAAAGTTACGGACGTTTAATGTTCATTTTTTCATGTTTTCGGCAGGCTATAACTCCGAAAGGAAGCATTTGTGCGCCCAGGTCGATCTATACTTTTTGTCTTATCTTGGTGTCAGGAATCATCTCCCAAACGTTGTCGGTGTTGCTTTGAAACATCCTGTATATAGGAAACACCATAATCTAATGACTAGAGCCCGGGTTCGATCCCAGTCCCCACCAAGTGAACTTTGTGGTGGACAAACACCGTGAGCGTGAGTTTTCTCGGGGTTCTCCTGTTTCCTCCCACTTTCCTCATTCCACCATTTCATTCATTACTCATCATCACTGTCTCATTTAGCCTAACCGGCATACCCGTGGGACGTAAAACTCAAAGATTTCAAAGATTTCTAACGACTAGAGCGTTGAATTTATGGGTTCAATTTCCTGTCGGTGCTTCCCAATTTTCAGCTTTCACCCAGCGTTGTGAAGCAAACTGGAGAGAAATAAGGTGAATAAAATACGTGACATCGACGAGAGCCTATCTATTTCAAGTGTGCCCCTACTGGCACTGCTGTCAAAGTGTGTTTTCCCGTACCGCCCTCAAAAGAGGAGGGACAAGTTGCCGATATCTTTCAATCGCACCGCCGTCAATTCTAGACCCTTCCGGAATTGCCACATTGAATTATTTCACGGGCTTCGTTGTGCACCGTGTTGTTAGCCATTGTAAGTAGCCTACAATCTTCACTTGGCAAGACCAAACGATTGAATGACAAATTGGCAACACAGCTGAGGTCATTCACTTTATTCCCCAAAGCAAAGAGAAGGTTTGCTCCGTAAAAGGGCGGCTGGGGTGGAGCCAAAGTATATTTCACATATTTTCCGAGGGCACACTTGAAACAGAAAGGATCTAGGTCTAGAAAACCCCCGATACCTGTTAAGAGTCTTCATCCCGGTGAAATTAAAATACCGCTAATTTTACAGTAATTATATGATATCTTCAAATAGATAAAAGATAATTGAAATATGGAACAAGAGCGCCATAGACAATATTATTTTGCGTGAGGTACCATTATCACGTCACCTAGTGGCTTTCCGTTTTCAGCTGTTTAGAAACGCGAAAATAAATGCCGATTTAAAATGGCTCGAAATCGAAAGCAGATAAGTGAGTCGTGATAACGGTTTCTTATGGAAAATAATATTATCTAGGGCGCTCTTGTTCCACATTTCAATTATATTTTATCTATTTGAAGATATCACATAATTACTGTAAAATTAGCGGTATTTTCATTTCGTCGGGATGAAAACTCTTAAGAGACAGAGGACGCAGCGCGCTCACCACATGTCGCTAGGTTAGTCGCTAGGCAGGACGTAGTTCAACCGGTAGCTAATAGATGGCGTTGGAGCTGATTGGGCCTACAAAGACTGTCACGCCAAGTGGTTATATATATATATATATATATATATATATATATATATATATATATATATATATATATATATATATATATATATATATATATATATATATATATATATAGTGGTTTATATAATTTATAAATTCCAAATTTTTTCCACACACTGGGTGGGATTGTGTGACATACCGGTTTAAGTAAAGAAAATAAAATGATCTGGAACAAAAAAAAAAATCACTACCACAAAATTGTCTAACATTAGAGAGAGAGGGAAAATGCATATAGAGGGATATTCGAGGGGGGGTTAAAGAATAATAGACCACGAGCGACAGGCAGGCAAATCGGCAGTCAGATTTCTTCTTTTTCTTGAGTCGAAGCAGAAGGATGAGATACAGGGTTGGGGCAGAGGAAGAAGGGGGGGGAGGACAGCAAGTTCAATCAAGAAAACTGCGCCGTTGTTCAATTGGAACCTCCTCTTTCATGCTAGCGCCAAACGACGTCCCGTTTGAGGTAATTAAACGACGCCATAATTCATTGATGAAATTTCTATTCCGTAATTGTCTTCGATGCTTTTCCCCTTCTATCCTCTCTTTCTCTCACCCGTACATCTCTTCTTTTACTTGCATTCACATTTTTCTTTTCTTTCCGTATCAAGCACCTTTTTCTTTCCTTTGTACCTCATTTTTTTAAAAATCCTCCTATGTCCCATTTTGTCCCTAGAAAATCTGTTTCTCAATTCTATTTTTTGTCTGTTGTAGTTTGTAATAAAAGAAAAAAAAAAGCAAAAATTTCGCATACGTTGTGCACACACACACACACATATTTGCAGGAAATCTTCATCCTCCCTTCCCTACCACACTATTTCGAATCATTACAAATCTTTTTCTCCCTTCTCTCTCTCTCTCACACAAATTTCTGTTCCGATCTTTTTTTTAAAGCTCCGCCCATTTGAGTTAAAAAAAAGAATAACTGCCTCCCTGTCTCATATCATTGCTGACAAAACCAACCTGATCATATTTAAACATGCATACTACATTTTTCTCCCTTAAAAGTCATTAGATTATGGCAAACCCCCCGTTAAAACGAAAAAAAAAGAGAAAAAACTCTAAGGAAAGGTTATTATACGGCGGGCATCGTTTTCGTTAACGGAGATGCAAAGAGATTGGAAAATTAAAAAAAAAAAAAAAAAAAAGCTTGCTGTGATGCTCCAACACAGGGGGGGATAGATCTTCCAAAATACAATTGATGAAATAGGGTGGAACTAACTCTGAAGATACCGAGCTTTGTCGGGAGGGGTATTATGTTAGATCCCCTTCCATCCGAAAAAAAACGGCTGGCACATGGCATAATAACCACGCCCAACCTCTTCGTCAGCGCATGCCATATTCATTGTTTTTTTTTTCCTTCCTTTTTTCTTTCATTTTGTCTTACAATAAGTACAAAGAAAGAACAAACATTTTTTACTCTATGAATCTTCCATAATTACGTAGCTACACGTATGTTTCCAGAATGTGTTACAATATGCTCTTTTATAGACATTCCCTCGTACTTAGTATAAGTGTTTTCAGTTTAAGAGATCCGGCTTCGATTTCCGGTGCGAGCTCATCCAATGGGATTTCAGCCACGTTACAACTGTAAATTCACGTTTCATGTAATCTCCGTGCTGTTCAGGGATGTTAAATCGTAATCCAGCCCCAAATAACCAATGTTCTTGTTTAGATTTCTTTTCTCCTTGCTAAATGGTTAGTGTTCCCATCTTTGATGTAAGGGAAGCCGGGATCGATTCTCGATTAAAGTAGCCTACATGTGATTTGAATCTGATGTTAATTATACTATTAATATTTGTAAATATGACTAAGCAACATTCTGTTTCTGTTTACTCTCTCTCTCTCTCTCTGTGTGTGTGTGTTTACATCCTTATGCAACATCTATGGGACATAGTAATTTAGTGATTAGAGCTTTGAACTCACGTTCGTGTGGTCCCGGATTCGATTTTTGACCGGTGCTTCCCAAGGGCGCCGATTTCTCTGTAAATTTGAGGGGGCCCATCCAGATGCACAAGATATATATATAAGGATTTTAAGACAAATTGCATTGAAATTATGCCAAATATTGTATATTCATAAATACAATAGGGGACCCACATAGGCTTTGGGGGGGCAGAATCGGCGCCCTTGGTGCTTCCCAATTTTCGGCCTCCACCCAGTCATGAGGCAAACTGGAGAGTCACGTGAATAAAAAAAAAACCATGACGGCCACTGGATCTAGAAAGCTCTTGATACGTCTATTAGAGACAGAGTGACGCAGCACGCTGACCATCTGTTCCTCGTTAGATTGACATAGTTTATCCGGTCGCTAACAGATGGCGTTAGAACGGCTCAGGCCCACAAAGGGCTGTCACGCCAAGTGGATTGTTTTTTTTTTTTATCTCGGTCTCCTGAGTCGTGGTACTGGATAAAACTCTTATGAAACTCCAAATAGGATGACCAATTGCGAGATTCGAACTCGAGACCTCCCGCTACAGAGCAGGAACGTTAACTTTTAATTAAGTCGATCTAACAGCTATTTAACCTTTGTAAGCTTCTGGAAAAAAGGCCCTTCCACTGAGCATTGAATCCAGAACAGTGTGTACAATGCACACATTAACATTTCGGTTATTGTACTCGAAATTTAAATTGAATGCTCTTTTCATTACACTAACGTCCTTATCAAAAAAGAGCATTCATTTTATACATACACATATCAGATAGGTCTAAGTAATTAGATTTTCAATTGGAGGGATGGTACAGGGAGACATACTACAGGATATGTGTGTGTGTGTGTGTGATAGAAGCGGGGGGAATAGATTACTGTCTTATGACACTCGCAAACGAATAGGAAGGGGAAGTGGGTATTAGTAAAGACTAGGCTGAAAATTAAGGGTAAGTAGTGAAATGAACAGGAAAAAAAAAAAAAAAAAACAGCCCAAAAGGGTATCTAAAGAGAGGATGGGTAATATATATGTGTAGGGGAATGGGTTAAAGATATACAAGGGATTGTTTTTATGAATAGATTTCGCCCAGACTTTGTGTGAAGGCAATGATTCAGAAAACACCAGATGGGGATCGACTCCTGTGTTGTGGTCTTGCGACGTAACTCCTGTCACTACAATGAATAGAGAGACCTATGACGTATGGGGATAGTTGATACAGCCTTTCTTCTTCTATAAAGGCCTGGGTTTGGCTGTTTGGCCTCCGCCAAAAGCAGATCCTTTTAAAAGAGACAAAATGCATAGACTATACAATAAGGATTCACCAACAGAAAGGGAAAAAGGGGGAAAGAGGACCCATAAAGACAGTGAGAGGAACGATAAAAAAAAAAAAAAAAAAGAAAGCTGATAAAGGGTAGTGTGACATCGAAAACAGATTGAAAAATCATAGCATTAAATAACAAATGGACTATGGTTTTTAGCATAAGGTTTCATTATGCATTTATCTCAATTCTTTCTTAGTTCTTACCAGGACTGAAGCCAAACTTAACAGATTTTATTTATTTATTTATTTATTAATACAAGTGACTTTTGAAATCTTTGAGTTTTACGTCCTACGATTACGCCGGCTAGGCTAAAGGAGACAGTGATGATGAGAAATAGATGGAATGGTGGAATGAATAAAGTGGGAAAAGCGGATGAACCCTGAGAAAACCCACGCACACGGTGTTTGTCCACCACAAAGTTCACATCCAAGCTGGAATCGAACCAGGAATCCCAAGCACCAGAGGTGAACGCTCTACCACTTCTGTTGTTTTTTTTAAAGTTAACTTGACTCACCGACCGTATATCAGTAACTTACTTGAACTACTTATTACTAAACAGCGTGATAAACATTTTGGCATTTGAAGGCGGCGCTCCAAGTTCCCTTTAAATGTTGCTAGCAAATGAGAGGCCAGCGGTATTGCCACGTTTATTTTGTACACATCCACATCTATCCTCTGCCACCTGATCGCGCTGTAGTTTGTCTGCTTAGCCATAGCCACACCCCTTTACCACTTGGCAATGTCGCGCCAGAGCTTGTGTTTTATTCGTTTAGCTGAAATGCCAAGATGTTTGTCACAGGCTTTAATTTTACTTTCTTTACTCGTTTAACTTGCTATTCCAATCACTTAGAATGACAGGGACACGAACAGATGGGAACATCGACGACATTTAAAATCACAAGGGCTCTTCTACCGGTAATTGAACCCGGGACCCTGTGCACCAAAGGCACACGTACTAGCCACTAGACCAGCGAGAAGCACTGTGCCTCCACTGAGCCACCGCGGCCCTATCGCAAGTGAGTTTTATGTCACATTGTAGACTTCCAAACTATAGACGTAAAACACTCTAACCAGAAATTATATTTTATCACTTTCAGATTCAATATTCAGATAAGGAGGGAATATATATTATAATTCCTCGCCATCTCTTACAATTTTTTGCCCTATGAAAATCCAATGTGAAAAACGGACAGATTTGTAAGACATCCGATTTCAATTTGATCGAACCTATTTTTCTCACACTAAATTTCAGTGGCGGCTGAGAGGAAGAGTCAGAACCCAAACTAGGATAGATATATCATGAGTTTAGTATAAACTTTCAAAAATATATGAATAATAACTTAAATTATTTTTGTCACTATGAAAAAGTACTGAGGGGCTAGGCAACTCTCGGTCCCGGGCTATATCCGCCACTGCTAAATTTAAATCAATAAAACTGTTTCTTGCTATCTATTACCGGTTTTGTTTTACAGCCATTTATATTGAAACCGAAAATACTAGTAGATAACTATACATTTTCCTTTTCGACAGAAACATTAGAGCCGATTGAACTTATTCTTGGGAAGGTTAAGTTCATATCAAGAAACCATTCCTCAATATATTACAATGTTTGCTCTCTGGAAACCAATACCGAAAGAGAAAGTTGTCCATTTCTACCACTTCCGGATTCAACAGAGTGTGCTTGTACTTGAAATGCTGAAATGGTATTAAAAGAAACTGTTTCTCACTTCTTTTATGGTCTCCTTTATAGAAATTAATGCTGCCCATGAGAAAAGAAATTTCTAATCTTGTCTCGAAAGCGAAATGAGAAGAAAGCCTATCTTTAAAAAAAAATCGAGACGAGATGAAAAGCATTACAATGCCCGTCCCATTTTCTTTGATATTAACTTCGTATTGCAATAATATATTCTATCTCTGCTCATTATGTAAAGTGTGAGACAAAGTTGATGGCGTTTTGAAGTCGTCCGCTCCCAGTTCCCTTTAAACGCTGTCAACGAATGAGAGGGTTCCGATGTTGCTACCTCTTTGTATTCATTCATGTCAGTCTATCTGCCACTTGCTCGCGTTATAGTACATGTGCTTAGCCACACTTTAACACATGGCAACGTCGCGTCACAGCCTAAGTTTCATTCGTTTAGTCCATGCGCCATCAAACTTGTCCCACGCTATAGTTCTACTAATACCAATACCGTAAGAAATCTGTTTCACTATTGATCACCATATTGATTTTATAAACACTATCCTATACGTAGAGCTTAAGTATTTTTTAAAAACTTTTTTCAATAGACTAAATCTGTAGTCTGTAAGTAGAAAATAAAATGTAGAAGATATAATATAAACCTCTATTATAGAGGTTCGAATCGCCTACATATACAAGGTGTTTCAAAACAACACCGACAACGTTTGGGAGGTGATTCCTGATACCGAGATAAGACAAAAATAACTTATAGACAAACCTAGGGGCAGAAATCCGTCATTTCGGAGTTATAGGCTGCCGAAAACGTGAAAAAAATGAACTTTAAAGGTCCATAGCTCCAATACTTATAGGACTACCTAGGTGGGTCAAGACTTCACTTAGGAACTAGTGCCCTATCCAAATATCAATGTTTCAGAATACTGCGGCATTTCCGCAACAATTTTTGTAAAGGCAGTTGGTGAATACTTCAAATTTTATGCTCGTGGCCAAACTCCCTCTATAAAAAATGTTGCATGAGTACTGCAGGATTCAAAACATATTTTTTTGGATAGCGTATATATTAGTTCCTAAGCGAAGTCTTCGCCCGAATATGATAGGTCCCATAGTATTGGAGCTATGGACCTTTAAAGTTCTTTTTTTTCATGTTTTCGGCAGCCTGTAACTCAGAAAAAACGGATTTCTGCACCCAGGTTGGTCTATGCTTTTTGTTTTATCTTGGTGTCCAAAATCACCTCCCAAACGTTGTCGGCGCTGTTTTGAAACACCCTATATATATTAAATAAAGGTAGACACAAAAAGTTTTTCGATTTCCAGTTTTTGGAAAAACCAAAATCCGGGTTCTGAAAAGTTAAAAAGAAAAACGTTTCCAAAGACTGATTTGATTTTCTATCAAAGATCGATTTCGATTTTTCAACCACTTCTGTTTTCTATCAAACCAGTTTCGGTAAGAAAAAAAAACGAATCGTTTTTTGTTTTGAAAAGCCGAAACCGGTAATCGCGGAAACCGAACCGGTCTTGTAGAAAAACAGATATATCGTTGTTTGTTTTTTAGAAACCGGTTTTTCATAAGAACATGGTTTTCATCTATCCCTGATTTCAACCTGACGGTCATCTTTGGTTTTATCAGTGGACAGAGATGGATCGCTAGTCACTTCGTGAGGACAATTTGTTGCACAAGTTGAAATTTAATGTTACTGGAATTGCTCACTTACTGTTCATGGCATCTTTCTCTCATTTTATCTTTGAACATAGAGAAAAAAATACAGACACGCTGTTGTAAAGAGTCATTGTATGTAGTATTGGGAGGTTCGCAGCAGAACCTCTACTCTTACGGCATTGGCGGACTGGAGAAGAGAGAATGACAAAGATACCTAAAAACAGGGAGGACCCGAGAAGCGTACACGTAAAAAAAAAAAGAAAACCATGAAATAAAAAATAAAAGAAAAAAGTTGCTGCTGATGTTATGTTCACAGAAAAGTGAACGAGAGTTTGGTACCCGCGTTTATTAAATTAGTCGGCTGACTCTAGCTCCACCTCCAGTGAGACACTAGACAATGAGAGAAAAAGAGTTTCGTGTTTTTTTTTTTTTTTTTTTTTGTCTGTCTCTGGGAGTTGATACAAAAGTGTGCAGCAGGCCAGCAAGAGATAGAGGTAGAGAGAGAAAGAGAGAGAGAGAGAGAAATCAGGGTGACACGCCCCTCCAACCTAAAAACATCACCAAAAGAGCGACAAGTGTAGGTGTACGTGTGTGTGTGTGTGTGTGTGACTAATGAAAGAACTAGTAGGCTAGAGAAAATGGGTGGAGACTTTTGGGAAATGGACATCAGGCCACCATTCAAACATACATATCCCAATCACTCCATTAACAGGTGACAAGTACCTTCAATCTCTACGACATTTCCCCCTCCAACCAACCACTCTTTTGGTTTCTCCTCACTATCATTCTCTCCCTCTTTCTCTCCCTTTACACTCTTCTAGACATGTATTGAAACATAACCCGAAGGAGACAATTTCCATAAAAGCAGATAGACCTGGTTTCATCTTCTGTATATTCCTGTACTTATATGATCGAAGGCAAGGAAACATTTCGCCAATATTAAATTAAATATATAACAATATATTATATTGTTTATAGGGCAATTTGGTGGTAATATTTTTGTAAACATGTAAACTACAGGGTGTTTCAAAATGAATATCGCGGATTTTAAGGCTTTGTAGTATTTATTACATTTAACGTATAATTATGAACAATACAGCAAATGAAAGAGCAACTCAAACAGTTTTTGCTACAAGTATTCAACGTAAGCACCATTCGTCACATGGTACACATCGAGCCGATAGGTGAGTTCTTCCTAAACCTTAAGCAGTATGTTTGGAGTAATTGTTGCAACAACTGCTTCAACCCTATTTCTTAATTTTCTCACTCTCCTTAAAATTCTCCACAGAGACGTCAGTGGAATTGCAAATTCACGGCTAGCCTTCCGAATTGATTTCTTGGAGCTACGTTTGAAAGGGACTCTCTCATTCGTTCAACACGTTCTTCAGTCACTCTTGGTCGTCCCGTACTCTTCCTTTTGCACAGACAGCTGGTGTTTTCAAAGTAATGATACATCTACGGATGTTATTATCACTTGGTGGATTGCAACTGAACTTAATACAATAAGCACGTTGTACCGTACCTACAGATTCAGTTTGCAAAATGTAAAATACAAAATGCTTTCTGCTCACTAGTCGCCATCTTTGCTACTATTGTGCTGCCAAAATGTCTTGAGCCGTGGCAAAAATGCTAACTAATGCTCACACCCTCACACACGCACGCGTTGAGCCAATGATGGTTTAGCTGTTTCTAAGCGAGAGAAAGCGAGTGGAATTCCTTCAGCCGATAGCAGCGCTTGCAACGAAAGACTAGGGATCAAGTCAATGTAGCATATCTATAGAGCCTTTCTGTTTTAACCAAGGATGTTATAGAATAGAGGATCTACCCATACAACAAAATCATGAAGCCATACGCCACAGCTTCGCCACACCTACTCTGCCCTCTCCGCGCCACTAAGATCGCAATGTTTCGAGCCAACAATCATGGCGGAAACAAGAGTAGCCAATCAAACGTGGCGGATCAGACGATGCTCGGTTGTTTGTTGGCTTCATTGAGTTCATATGTTTAAGATATATATGGGCAGGTCCTCTATTTTATAACATCCTTGATTTCAACGGTGTCCCTTTTGGCGCTGCTGTCGATGTATGTTTTCCCGTACTTTCCTCGAAAGAGGAGGGACAAGGTTGCTGCGGCCAAGATCTTTCAGTGGTTGGATGTGGAAGCGTTGTCACAATAAGTTATTTCATGGACTTCGGGGTGCTCTGTCTTGTTAACCATTCTAAGTAACCTACGATTTTCCCTCATCAAGACCAAAGGCCTGAATGATAAAATGGCAGCAAGCGGGAATCATTCACTTTTTTTTTTACCCTAGCCAAAGGGAGGGTTTCCTCCGTCGTCAGAGGGTGGCGGACGGAAGACCAAACTATGTTTCACATGTTTTCCGAGGACACATCTGAACTAGACCATCTCTAGCGCTTTCTAGACAGGGGAAACACTGCATGTGTACAAAACTGTTTAAGTTACTTTTTCATTTGATGTATTGTTTATAATTGTAAGTTAATTGTAATAAATATTACAAAGCTTTAAAACCCCGATATTCATTTTGAAACACCCTGCAATTTATTGGAGTTACAATTATGTTCAAAGTAACCAAAAACTACTCGTAATTTTAATATTCTGGACTCATATTTATTGAACATGTCTCCCTGCAATACATTACTCATAAAAGCAAGTTAGTGTGGTGAGAACGGCCTATATTTGCGAGAATTGATACTACATGATAGTTTGCACACTCGTAAACTTCAATATATTCAACCCCTATTGTACTTCGGGGCCCACGTTAATAGCTTCTTCTTCATAACCTCGGTGTTGTATAACATTCCTGTTGGTTTGGTTTGTTAGTCTCTCCTACTTTTTTGTACCAAGGCTATATGAGAAATGGACTTACAGTTTACGGTGGAATCCGAATCACCGCAATCCTTTCGAATTCTTTGTGCTCTCTTACCAGGAATCGACTTTGACCACGCGCTAACCACTAGACATATTGCACAAGGACGTCAAACACGAAAGCACAAACGAACGTCTCTCTACTAGTTATGTTTGTTAAGGTTAAGGTCAGTGGACGAGTGCGCTGTTCCCCATCTGCGCCGTGGTCCACAAGTTTCTTTTCAGATTTTCACATTGAAAATTCATTAGGTTGTCTTTTCTAATTCTCACATGATGTGCCGTACTGTACCTGTTCCATTCCGCTCCCATGCCCCGAGTGCCGCCTTGCAGAGAAATCGCCTCGGTCGGGTCGCGACTCGATGGCCGTGATGCTTCGACTTTCCTCGGAGTACGGAGTACGAAGCGACACGAAGTTCATCAGAACCAATGCGCATGCGTACGCACGGCACGGCACGGTACGGTGTGGTATGTGTGAATGGTCGCCGTCGTGGCATGTACGGAATATGGCAGGGGAATAGCATGGGCATGCCACTCTATGGGTTGATTCAGGAGCACGGCACGGCTCACTATTGTAAATGTATGAATAAGCCTTTAGAAGGGTAGGTCAGACCAATAAACTGGGAGCAACTGGTTTGCGCACACTGTAGATCCCAAATTGCAGACAAATCTCTGTTGGCCTCTTCGAACACAGACTTTTGTCCAACGTTGCTACAATAATAGTTTTAATCTGTGCGCAAACAAGTTTTCCTTCAGACTAGGACAGAAACTGAAATTAGAAATAAAATACAAATTAATACGATGATTAACTAAGTATAATTTGATCAGTACATACAAGTCAAGATATCTCCAAAACCAAGTTTCTATATTTCCAACCCACATGTTAAAATTAAGCCTTCGCAGTATGTTTGACATTTCTAAGTAACAAATAACGCAACATGTTATGCTGTAATCAGTCACGAAAATAGTTTTATAAGCCTACGAAATGTCTGACAATAGTTACATGAGTACAGTGCTGCTACCAGTGGGTAATATCTAGCTCAGTGGACGTTACCGAATTCGCACAATCATTCAGCGGTCATTCGTCGACAAGTTTCTGTAACACCGCCCATCTAACTTGACGACGGCAGCCGCTTCACTTCCGCTTCGGTGAATTTCCGCTTGGAACCGTTAATTTTCCTTGAACTCGGTGACTCTTCGCCAAAAGGTGAGAGCGGCAATTTGCACATGGGGTTCTCTACCCTAAACCAGCCTTCGAAATGCCATACTGCCTACTGCTACGTCGCCGCTTTGATAACCGTAAATCAACCGTTGGAATGTAGTCTTTCCTACTCGAAATCTATCTGCGGCCGGTCGACTTTTCGCCATCTTTCCAACTGCTATGCCGCAGCCTGGCCGGCTGTTTTCCGCTCATTATTTGTTCCCAGCACAGTGTGAGTCAAAAGTCGAAGCCCATAGGCCAACTCGGTTATTATTGCAAACAAGGTAAGATATGTAAGGATACTGTCTACATTTGAATACATTTGTTTCAAGAGAATCTGTTTGTTGGGGAAGACGTAAATTATTTACTATACTGATTCCTAGTAGTACACTGTCAGACCACCTCTGGGTCCACTCCTTTCTTTGCGTCAACGGCCCACTTCCGACACAACACCTTTGTCCGAATGTAAATTCACATACACTATTAATAAAATTGCCTCAATACAGCAAGTGATTTTTTCTCATAGTTTCAAATTTCACTTCATTTCAGGGATTATAGTCATTTCTATTTTTTGTCGTAGGGGATGGCCCGCTTCCAACTCCCGATGTTTTACCGCTGACAGTGTCATTTGGTCATGCGTTGCGCCTTTTCCGCCTCTACTTCAGAAAATCTACATGGTCATTGGACAGGCTGCAATTCATATTTTAAAGCAACAATCAAGACTCAACTTCCCTTTGTTTTCTTTTAGTCCACAAGTTTCCATTTTCGCGTCTTTTTTTTGCCGGTGCCCGGTACGGTTACCTTCGTAGCATATTTTCCGCGAGTCGGACAGTCGCGGTGGCACTTTCGCTGCAGAGGCGGACATCGGCGGCAATTCCCCATGGGGTAATAGTACATATATATATATATATATATATATATATATATTTTAAACTGTCTTCAACATTGTTCTTCTTTAACAAACTGAACATTATACTTATCCGCTAATCTCAATAGCACTGGTGGGTAGTCTGTCAAACAAGTATAGTATCGATAGTTACTCTGATACGAATACATGAGGAACTGATTTTTTATTGTCCATATCTTGGGATTAACTGGATGGAACATTGATTAGTAAATTTATTCCTCTGCCAAACCCTTGGCGTAACAGCGCTTTGTGGGCCTGAGCCGATCCAACACCATCTATTAGCGACTGGCTGAGCTACACCCAGTTTACCGATGAACACCTGGTCAGCGTGCTGTGTCATCATGTCCCTAACAGACCTATCAGGAGATTTCTGTACCTAGTGACTGTCCCGTCTTTTATTCACGCGACTCCCCAGTTTACCTCACGACGTTGGGTAGACGCCGAAAATTTGGAAGCACTGACCAGCAGTAGAACTCAGGAGTATTCAGATGTGAGTGAAACACACTAACTACTAGGACACGGAGTCTTCTTTAACCTTTTTACACCCTGACCAAAATTGACGGTGATCCGTCAAGTAGGTAGTTATGAAGATTGTGTATAATCTGGACGGACACACGGACAGAGAGAGAGAGAGTAGACATAGGCGTATAAGAAAGATTTTGGTAAACCCTAAACCTTAAACATAGAAATGAAAGGTTAGCCTACTTCGGCTAAAAGTAATTATTTCTTCCATTGTTTCTAAAGAACTTTACAGACACCCTGTATAATATTTATTGTTGTTAGACAAAAGAAACAGATCACTTATCGCATAAGCAATGCTCATAGAAATAGATTGAGTAAATTGGATTAGAGAAAGAAGAACATAAATGTAACCTTCCAGAATCCCTTCTCTCCCCTTCTGTTTTACCTCCTGTCTTACAGCTTACTCCGGCTTATTATCCGTATCCGCTACCCTGTCACTATCGTTATTGTTTCAATATAAGATTGACATGTGTGCCACCCTTGCTACTTGACTTTCAGAAAGGGAAAAGGATGGAATGGGGAGGAGGAAAAGGGGAGGGGGAAGAATCACTCATAACAGTATGTTGTCTTGCCTTGACCAGCCTTATTATATGCTCTTAGTGTTATCTGCCAAAAAAATATTGCAATGATTCGGCTCGAGTGTTAGAAATGAAGCAGTGTTTCCAAATCTAATTAGTTGTTATCAAATCTGCAATGAATGAATATCTAACGCGTGACAAAAAAATATTCACTTAAAAAAAACTTTCGAGCGACGATAGGGAAAAAGAAATTCTGTCTGTCTGAGTGTTTTATCTCACACTCACAAAGACAGGTTCTAACCCACTTACCCTAACGTAGCTGAGTGGGGCCATTAACCTTTAAACTGCTGCGTCAAGGCTTTAAACCTTAATAGCTCAGCCCCTAAT
Organism: Thermobia domestica; assembly: GCF_964235325.1. Classification (NCBI taxonomy): domain Eukaryota; kingdom Metazoa; phylum Arthropoda; class Insecta; order Zygentoma; family Lepismatidae; genus Thermobia; species Thermobia domestica. Next base: position 70,474 of record NW_027656577.1, read on the forward strand.
TAAGCTAGGAAGATAAATTTGGTCTCAATGTATTCCTGAAGGATGAAGCTTGCCTTCATATGCATTTTATGTGTGGGATTACCACGGAGGAGAAGGAAGAGGGTTAAATTCGTGCTTTTTTTTGCATCACGTTTTTGGGGGACCATTCCCCACCATTGTGGTACAGTCATAAAAATTGGTATGTGAAACAATGAATTAGTCCACTAGACCCTACACTCTAATACCCTGCAAAAGTACTTTTGCTCATATGGGGGAGTAGAGGAGTGGCAAAGTTGGCTAATTTTTTGAGTTTTATTTTCTGGACGGTTCCATCGGACGTTTTTATAGGAATTTGGTTCTGAAATTTTATCTCGCTTTGTATTGCAGCAATGGGTGCCATGTTTTAGATTATTGTCACAAATGTATTGCCAGTACCCCTTCAAATTCTATTTTTTCATATGTTTTAAGGATTTTTAGTTTCTTCTTCTTCTACGAATAAGGCGGAAATTGCACAAGTATTACCTTGTTTGAATTAGTGTTTCATAAACATTACAACGAAGTATCAATCATTACTCTGTGATACTTAGGGAGGCCACAAGGGTTCCCGACGTGAGAATATATGATTTCGTTAAAATCCCTGCCCGGTGTATAAAGGTTAAGAAACTTATGCAGGAGCAGGGTGGCTAGTTTCCTTTCCCCTCATGTTTCAAGAAGTTTAGGCAAACCGATTATTAAGAGCTGGAGTAGAGGAAAATGTTGAGTACTAAGATTAGTAATCCTACGTATGTAGGAATTGTGTAGTTATAGATTCATTACGCAGTAGACGCTTGCACACACCGATTAATATTCTTCCGATACAAAACACTCTGACTTTCTATAGCGTCGAGAAAACAGAATGTGCACGAGGAGTGGAAGAAAGTATTATGATCGTAGCTTATTCAAAAAAAAAAAAAAAAAAAAAAAAAATATATATATATATATATATATATATATAGAATTCTAGATTCGGGTAAATATAATCTCAGGGGAACACCGTTCTTCTTTTTCTTCATACCTTTCAAGCAGATGTTTCTACCAGCTAGAGTCAGCGCCGTCCCTCGTTCCCGAGCAGCATCTCTGATCTTGCACCAGGCGGTAAGACTAACACGTCTCCCAATTTCAGTAGGACATCATAACCAACACATGAAATTCAGTAAGCTCATAATATGAAACTTAAAATTATGCTAAGAAAGTATATGCATTTTTACAGGGTTCGGAAGAAATGTCCCTAGAAAAATTTACCTCGGAAAGAATGGGGTTCTGGTTGTACCAAGGGTCTTCGTACTCTTTTATATAATGGTATAGATTTTGTTCCTTTTTCTCAAAAATAAATCTTCTGAAGTAAAAATTACAATTCTAATGAGAGGAAGGAAAATATGATTTTTGTGTCTAATCGATATATTATTATCCCTACGTAAAAAATCTTTGTCTTTGGTACGAAACAGTCTTCAAATCAACGGAGGGGGGTAAGGGGGATTTCTCCTTTCGTCAAATAACACCCCAGCTCGTCAAAGAAAAATTTCCTTCTTACCAGACAAATATTTACCCACCTTGTAAAAAAGTTTGATTCAAACCCTGGTACATGCTGTTTTGCGTGGTGTAGTCGCTAACGTTCTCGTCTTTGGTGGCAACGGTCCAGGGTTCGATTTCCGGTGGAGTCACTCTGTCGAAAAGGTGTAACAGCTTTTTCAGGCCAGTCATCCTGAATGAGGTTTTTCCTGGGTTTTCCGCATTCACACCAGGCAAGAGCTGAGATTGTACCTAACTTACAGGTTCCAGGCGACTTCCTCTTCCATTCCTTTCTTTCTTTCCCCTTTCCCCTTCCGCGGATAGTGTGCTTGCCGAGGGTCGTCATCCCTCTACGTGACGAGCTTAAGGTTGTAGGTGCCAGTAATGGCCATAAATATGTATAAATAAACTCGAACCCTGATACAAAATGAAGCTTAAGAGGCCTCATCACTGCGAAATTAAAATACCGCTAATTTTACAGTAATTATGTAATATCTTCAAATAGATAAAAGAGAATCGAAATGTGGAACAAGACCTCCCTAGACAGTATTATTTTGCGTGAGATACCGTTATCGCGACTCATTTATCTGCTTTCGATTTCCAGCCATTTAGAAAATCGACATTTATTTTCGCGTTTCTAAATAACAGCAAACGAAAAGTTACTAGGTGACTCGTGATAATGGTACCTCATGCAAAATAACATCGTCTGGGGAGGTCTTGATCCACTTTTCGATTATCTTTTATCTATTTGAAGATATGACATAATTACTGTAAAATTAGCGGTATTTTAATTTCGCAGTGATACAGACTCTTAATATCGTATGTTCCTTTAGCCTTATGCAAATGCAAGTATTTCGGTAAAACAAACACATTTAAAAACTATTCCTTGGTTGTGCAGCTTCCCCTACCGGCGTCATGTTTCCGCCATAATCTAGAGTTAGAAGTCATTTTTTCAGTGCAGGGTAATTTTGTTTAGGACTGGTGACACCATAATTAGTACATGAAATTCTGCAAGATTCTTTATAAATAAATATATTGAGAAAGTAAACGCATTAAAAAAAAATCTTTTCGCAACTTCCCTTCACACTTTATTGAGGGTTAGGATTGACAATGTAGTAACTATTTTACATTGGCGTGTTTAAAAGCTGTAGAGCACTTTCGACTCTCCTTGTCATATGACTTTACATGTACAGTATATACAAAAGCTGCGGATCAGTTTAGTCTCCTTTTTAAAATTTCTTTTACAGAAATATACGAAATATGTAAAATAGCTTGATAATTTTCATTATCATAATTTAGGCCGAAACGAGGACCGTAAGGGAGGTTGCAATTACCATAATAAGGTGTTCATATCTCAGAATTCCTTAACGTTAGATACATGAAATTTGGTAGTTAAGTTTTTCATTTAAAATAATTAAATACGTGTTTTAGCGCTTTTTAAAATGTATTTGTCTTAGGAGGGTCGAAAAGGGAGGGGGACAAGCGATCAACTTATTCTTGTTGGGTTATACTCAATTTTAGCAGTGCATAGATGCACGTATACAGATAAACTCACACTATACCCTCTCCACTAGGTTATTATGGAATATATATATAAATTCGGCACATACAAATTCTGGAGATGGAACCATTGAAAAGCAAGTTATCCAGTATTCTTTATCCTGGAATTTCTGCACCAGCAGTCATTCATTCTCCGTCCCTCAAATCTTTTAGCCAGCAGGATTTTCATCCCTTTCCATAAGATTCCCTACCAACCAACCAGTTCCAAATCATCTTCTTTTCGACGCGAATCGCCCCGAAAGAGTAAGTCAGATTTCGGGGTAGTCAGTCTTGCTTATCACTTGCACCGGAGACGACGCACCCCCTACCCCCACCCCACCTTCCGCGCCCCACCCATCTGCGCTTCGTCTGCAGTTATATTATTATGCAGATCCGTATTGATGTACGGGAAGCAGGTTCAAATCAATAAGAGCGTTCATCCTTCTCTTTTTCTCTCTTTTTCTTTTCTTTTTCCTTTTTCATCTTGGTATCACCCGTTTATCAGAATCCGCCCCGCAAGTCATTTGCTGCCGGCACTTTTATTCTTTTCATCTCATCCTTCTTCCCCCTTCTTTTCGTATGTTGACTTATATACACACACACACACACACGTACTAAAACGCCTCTGATTACTACTGATACAGATATCATGAATAAAACTGTAGTTTTCGAATCCCACAACTAGAGATGATGTCACATTTCTGTTAGTTGGCAACAATTGTTAATTTTAGTAGTTGATGAATGTGTTTCCGATGGGAGTCACATTTAGTGAATAGTTCAAGCTAAATGTCTTAGTTAGTCAATTTAACTAAATAAGCTAGCTAACAGGTGTATTTAGTTCTTACTGTTAGTAAATAGTTTTGTTAATTGTTTCAGTTAGTAACTAGTTACAGTTAGAGAATAGTTGCAGTTAGTTGTCTCAGCAATTGGCTTCAGTTAAGTGTTAGGAGTTCATTAATAAATGCAGTTAGTTGTTCATAACTCGCTTCGGTCAAGTGTCACAGTTAATGAATAGGTAAAGCCAGGGGCGGATTAAGGTTTTTGGGGCCTTGGAGCTGATTATTTCAAGGGGGCCCTATGCGAATAATTCCAGGGCATAAATTTTCTTAAGGGTCATGCTGTAAAATCCTCCATTACGACACGAAATAATATGATCTTAATGCCATTATTGATTGAAGATAAGAATACTGATGTTGTATTAGATTCAACTTCGCAGATATGAATAATTAGAAAGGATTTAGTTTCACCTACGGCTAAGATATTGAATATCCACACACGAGAATACTCAGAGTTCTCTTTTGATAAACAAGATAGCAATTGTAAGTTTCAAAATTAATGGGAGAACATTTCGTCATGCTTGTCGCGTGTTAAGTAATTTTTTCCAGTTCATGTTGTTAAAGAATGACTTTTTAGTATGTGAGAAAGCCCAAATTGATTTAAATAGGAACGTTTTATTGTTAAGGAGATTTGGAAAACCTCCTAGATTTGCTCTAAATAATGATAGAGATATTACAAAGGAATTATCACCACAAGCTATAATTTGGTTTGTAATAGAGACCCAAAATAGCTCATTCTCTCACAAAATCAGTATCGTGCAGACGCTGGTGGAAGGAGACTTAACTCTAGCGATATCGCGAACCTAGCGAGCGGAAAAAATATTAGCATGAATCTGAAGCCTATAATGTAATAAGTTAATTGCTATATTTTAGTATTAAAGAGAGGGATTTTTTTTGGGGGGGGGGCGGGCTCCTGAACCTGGGGGCCCCGGAGCCTGGGCTCCATTCGCTCCGCTCCTGGGTAAAGCAAAAGCTGGTTGTTTCAGTAACTCCTTGTGGTTAAATGTTACAGTTAGTGAATAAATGCAGTTAGGAGTTTCAGTAACTCTCTTTAGTTAAGTGTTTTAGAGCGAGAAAGCTTTTTTAGATGTGGATCTTTTATCTTAAACCACATACTTGGCGTAACAACAATTTTGAGGGCCTAAGCCACTCCAACGCCATCTGTTAGCGACCGACTGAACTACGTCTAGCCTAGCGACGAGCAAGTGTCACGTGACTCCCCAGTTTGCCTCACGACGCTGGTTGGACGCCGAAATTTGGGGAAGCACCGGCCGAAAATCAAACCTAGGACCACTTGGATGTGAGTCCAAAGCTCTAACCACTAGGCTACGGTCTCCCCTTATCTTTGATCTTTTTCCTCCATAATTATTGATGTGCTACTTCAAGTTTGAAAATTTGAAATCTTTCAGTTTAACGTTCCGTCAGACGATTATGACCTTTAGGCCAAGGAAGACGGATGATAAAGGCAAGTTGAGTGATGATGGAAAAATTGGTGGAATGAGATTGTGGGAGGAAACGGAGGTACTCCGAGAAAACCTGCAGACACGATGTTGTTCATCACAAACTTATTTGGCCGGGGATTCAACCACGGATCCTGCTTACCAGAGGTAAGCACTCTACCACTGAGCCACCGTGAGCTCTCAAGTTCAAGTTTGAGTATTGATTTTGCATAGTTTGGAAGTCTACCGTAGTTTCAAACCAGGCCCGTAGCCAGCCCGAAAATGTAAGGGGGGCCGGTGAAAGTTAGGGGGGCCTGATCCAAAAATATTATGGTTCATCACCATATTATAGTTCATTTGCAAGCCTACTGTGAAAATTTTTAGAGGGGCCAGTAAAATTTTACGGGGGCCCGGGCCCCCCATACTCCCTGGATACGGGCCTGTTTCGAACTATGAAACGAAATTCACTTGTTATGGTACTTATGATGTAATACTAAAACATTGTTAAAAATCTAAGAATTCGACGAACTAGTATTGCTTAAGAGGCTTTTGAAATTTCTCGTCTCGTCTCGATTTTTCAAAAGTACTATTTTGTCTCAATTCTTGTCTCCCTTTCAAGACGAGACGAAACCTTTCTTGCCTCGTGGGTAACATTACACAGAACCGTATCCAAAGGCGAGTTTATTTGTTTCTTCGTGATGATAAAGTGGCTCAGTGGTAGAGTGTTCACCACTGATACGGAGAAGGTCCTGGTTCGATCCTTACCATATGAGTTCGTGGTAGACAACGGTGTGACCTTGTGTTTTATCTGTGTTCTCCCATTTTTTCCCACGTTCTTATTCCACGAATTCTGCTATTATTAATCATTCTCATTAATCAACTGTCTCCTTTAGTAGACAAAAGGGGGATAACAGTGGGACATAAAACCAGAGATTTCATTTCAATTCAGTTCTTCATTTCTGTGGTGATGAATCTTCAGTATTCCGAAACCATAATTACTTATTGTGCTACCAAAATGTCTTGAGCCATGGCAAAAATGCGAACTAAAGCTCACACCCCGACACACCCACGCATTAAGCCAGTAAGGGTTCAGCAGCTGCTAAGTGAGAGAGCTTTAGCGAAAGATTGGAATTCCTTCAGCCGATAGCAGCGCTTGAAACGGAAGACTATGTGTCAAGTCAATGTGGTATATTTATAGTTCGAAATTAGCTGTATACAAGCTTACTTACTTACTTACTTACTGGTCGGCGCTACAGCCCTTGAAGGACCTTGGCCTCCCTAACCACTCTCCTCCATTCTTCTTGATTCTCTGCCTTTCTTCTCCAGCCTCTAATTCCTAATTTCTTTACATCCTCTTCTATGTCGTCTATCCATCTTTTTCTGGGCCTGAGAAATTTTTGGTGGGAGGGATCCACGCCTTTTGGGGGTCTAATACCACAAGCCACTATGTTTATTATAGTATTGAACAGGTATTATTATTCTCCACCCAAAAAGACGATAAGTAATTATAAAATACTTCCACCTATATTTTCAAAAAAAAAAAAAAAAAAAAAAGAACTGGATTGTTTTTGCAAGAGAAATTAGTACAGATGAAGTGTAAGATCAAATTTTCATGCTACATGAACTATTTCTTTGTTAAACAAGTATAGTTTCAATGAGATATTGTACAAATCTATGTTGCGAAAGGAATTTTTTTTGGAAGGGGGTCCGGTTTCGTTGGACCACTCTCGTGGATGCAGTCCCTGGCTGTACAGTCGAAATCGAGAAGCGGAGTGTGGCATCAAAATCATACCATACCCTTATAAAGTTAGATCAAAGGATACTCATTGTAACCCTGTGCTTAAATACACCCTATATAGTAGCAAGAAAGCTTTGGGCTAGGCGCGTGTTTGGCTTTTGGCTTGTTATGCTTGCACTTGAAATGCATGCTTTCATACAATCTGCCTTTTGTTGTACTTGCAAGCGATGGTGCTTTGGACCCTTCGCAGAGCGTCATAGCATCACTGGACGTTCATTGGCCATTGACTAGACTTGACTTGTAAAACGCTTGCGTCAAGCTTGAATGGAACACTGAATGTAAGGTTGCTCCCATGTAACTTCGTTACTGGAATCCAGCTTGAGGCATACTAGCACGTTTTCCAATCAAACTGGATGCAAGCTTGGCCGACTTGCAGTTTAAGCTTACAAGCGGTTTGCAAGTTGTCTGTCCTACTAGAGCAATAACTTTTACAAAGAATGTATAATTACAGTGTATGATTTTACATATTAAGAAAAATTGAAACACTGTGCTAAGGGGGTTAGGAAAGTGATGGGGAGGAAAAGAAAGGTAGGGGAAAAATAGAATTTCATCACGTTAATACAGTATATTTAAGGTAGAATTTTGTAACAATAATAGAATCCCTTATAATCTCTTCTTCTCTTTTTTAGGGGGTTATGAATATTATTTTTATCCCCCTGGCCCTGCAGCATTAGTTAAAATCTACATGAAAGATATACAAAGTAATAATATATTCACTTAGCATTATATGTATATGTTACAATAGTAGAAAGATCCCCTCACCACCTACGCTTTTTTTTCGGGAATCGGGAAGAGGGGAGGAAGGGGTTCTGTATGGAAAGTAATTTTTTCTCTTTCTTCATTCTCTAGTCTCATCGCATCGACAGATTCAATATCACCTTGGGTTCAGGATTTAATCTCTAGCGATTAGATTTCATGTGCTGCAGAGACGAGACGGCTGGCTGTAGAATTGGACGGGGGGGGAAAGAAGATCCGTCACCCAAGAGGCGCGAAAATATTCACGGGGAAAACGGAGGCATTATAGAATGACAGATCAGAAGGGGGCGTAACGGGGTGATAGAAGAGAAAGAGAGACAGAGAGTTAGGCTCGTCAAAATGAATTGAATACTAGAAGGATAGGGAAGGGGCAAAAAATGGGAATGGGTATTAGTGACCTCTTTATTCAGTGTAGTATCACAAATGAAATGTTTTTTATGTAAATCCTCCCAATATCATTGGATGCGGATTTGCTGCTTTGCATCTAATCTAAACTGCTACGAAATATCTATCTGTCCCCATTTTTTTTTCATTGCCTCTCATAGACTACCCTTCTTGTATGAACGTAACATCGATAGATATGTCCCAATACACATATTTACAATCCCCACATATCAAATCCCTAGCGAATGATATTATAGTTTTTCTGTTACCGTTAGATACACATACTCCCCCTATCTCTCCTCTCTCTTACACACACACACACACACACACACACACACACACACATATATATATATATATATATATATATATATATATATATATATATCAGGTCAAGAAGACTTAAGCCAAGATATGAGTCATTATTATACCACTCTTAACTGCTGTGTTTATGAACTCACAAGATATAACATTGGAGAAATGGTATGAGGATTGTTTTACATACATCTCTG